>NC_139837.1:2033739-2078739 GCF_963691815.1 Echiichthys vipera | reverse complement strand
GGGCGCTGTGACAAACTGCACACGTTGGAGAAGGACAACCTGTTGCTGCGAGCTAAAATACACGACCTGGAAATGGTATTTCACCGTAGCATTATCAAAAACATCACGTCTCAGTGATTTTAAAGGTGTTTGCACATAAAACGGAAATCTTTGGCATCAACATGTTTGGATTTGTAGTTGTTCACATTTCACGCTCCAGATATCAGAACAAAGACACTTCATGATATGTTAAAAGCCGCTTTTCCACTCCTGCACCGACCGTGGGGGAGCCTGTGCATGCAGAGGCCAGTGGAGTTTCCACTGTCACCACCGGTCTTACATCACCATCCAGGTCGATATGGACCACTGATTTCCCATGAGCCAAGCAGGGTCACATGACCTGAGGCAGAGTCTAGAGCTCAGTCTGTATTATTGAACACAGCACAGTCTAGTCCAGAGGTGGGCAATCCCGGTCCTGCAGAGCCACTGTCCTGCATGTTTTAGGTTTCTCTCTGCTCCAACACACCTGAGTCTGATGATCTGCTCGTTATCAAGCAGCTGATGATCGTCACAGTTTGATTATTATTAGACTCAGGTGTGTTAGACTCAGGTGTGTTAGACTCAGGTGTGTTAGACTCAGGTGTGTGAGGGGGTAGGGAGGAACCTAAAACAAGCAGGACAGTGGCTCTCCAGGACCAGAACTGCCCCCCCCCCCCCCGATCTGTACTATGACTTTTTTGGGGGCTCATTTTTTGGACACACTATAACATGACTTTTCTTAACTTTTTTTTTTTATGCTACGACTGCTTTAGACAGGCTCTCTATGACTGATTTAAGCTTTTTTTGGACAGATTACATTTTGTCTTTTGACTTTTTCAACCTCCTATACACAGGGGGTGGGCAAGTCGGGTCCTGGAGAGCCACTGTCCTGCATGTTTTAGGTTCCTCCCTACCCTCACACACCTGAGTCTGACACACCTGAGTCTGACACACCTGAGTCTGACACACCTGAGTCTAACACACATGAGTCTAACACACCTGAGTCTAACACACCTGAGTCTAACACACCTGAGTCTGACAATGATCAAACTGTCACAAGCATCAGCTGCTCGAGCAAATCATTAGACTCAGGTGTGTTAGAGCAGAGAGGAACCTAAAACATGCAGGACAGTGGCTCTCCAGGACCAGAACTGCCCCCCCCCTGCTCTAGAGTCTCTGGTTTATGTTGCTAGCTAAACATCAAAAGTGATTCACCTGAACACATCTTAAGAGTAGCCTGTTTCTGGGTGGAGCTAACTGTAATTCTAGCATGGCTGTTTCAAGTTCCAGGCGTCTGAGTCTGTTTGTTCTCTGTGGGCTGAATGGATAGCGTTTACACAGAGGCAGCACTTTATGGCGGGTTTTAGAGCAAAACTGCACGATTGTAGAGGGCAAATATGTTTTTTTTTTGTTGGTTTTTATCCAAATTTCTTTATGACATTTTTGCAGACAGGCAAAAAAAAGTGCAACAGTTGCAAACTGCGTCAGAGCGTCTGCTTTAAAGTGAAATCTAAAAACCCCAACATGAATCCCACCATCACTCCCAACAGCCCTAATAAGAAGAACCCTTCTGTGAGAACCTTAACTTCTCTAACCGTAAACATCCAACTGTTGTGCGTCGGTGGAGAAACATGTTTCCATCTAAGGAGAATGTTGCGTCTGGGGAGCAGGGTGGTGAAGAAGATAAGCCCCAGCTCACAATGGTATTGGACAGACGGCTAATGTATGTGCTCAGATGTTTCTGTTTGATGTTTTCTGAAACCATTATGGTTCTCGAATGTCAGCACAAATTAACTCCTATTATCACCCTTATTCAAAAATCATCGGTTTGTTTGTTTGCGTTCTGCAGGAGAGGGACAGTGAACGTCGCAGGTTGGAGGAGCTGGTGGAGGAGAACATGCTCCTGGAGATCGGACAGAAACAGAGTATGAACGAGTCTGCTCATCTCGGGTGGGAGCTGGAACAGCTGACCAAGAACCACGACAACACCGACACAGAGAGTAAGACATGCACTTGTCTCTGTCGCGCTCTGAAACCTGTTGTATTTGTGTGTGTGCAGAAATGCTATTCTCTCTATTTCGTCCAAACCAAAGTGTGTTTTGTTTCTCTGCTGCAGCTCGTAAGTCGTTGGTCCATGAGCTGAACGAGTGCGTGTCCAGTCGGGTGTTGAAGCTGGAGAAGGAGAACCGGGAGCTTCAGGCGTCTTTAGAGGGACTGAAAGAGGAGAACCACCTCCTGCAGGAGCAGCAGCTCCACACCCAGGAGCTGGACAGGGAGAACCAAGGCCTCAGCAAGAAGGTAGGAAACCTGATTTTCCCCCTTTCGACTGAAGGCCTCTCTGCTGCCAGCTAGTTCCCAGCCAACTTCCACCCACTGGGAGCATTTTATGTTGTAATCATTTGATGCTTTTGCTGTTTTTATCTGTACACACACGGTGCTTCTAACATCCCCCTCCTGTCTGCGACTTCACTCAGAGGTGGCAGGGAGACCAGAGGTACTCTGGGTCCTATTAGAGCAGAAGTTGGTAACTTTATATAACATAAACAAATCTGTATTTTTTCATATTTACCGAAACTGTCATTATATCCTGACAGCTCTCCCTGAATGCCCCTGAATGCCCCTAATGGTACCTGGAAGATTCGAACACTAGAGTCTAACAAGAAGTCCTCAAACGTCTCTCTTAGAGCTTTCATGCACAGAGTACGAGGTATAATCAGTAACTCGAGGCGTGTTATTAGGCATAAAACAATCTTTTTTTTTTTACTAAAACCTTCAACATAATATTTATGACCTTCCGTTATGATAATAATCACTAAAAGTATGCTCTGTGTGGGAAGCACACTCCCTCATACACACCAAATATGTTCAAAACTGCTGATTTCAGGCACAGACTGCTCCCCCTGGTGGACGACCGTTACAACTGGTTTCACGCGGTGCGGTGCTTATGAGCGTTACGAGTTGTTCACTGCGTCACATCTTGTCTGTTTGTTAGTTGGACCGTCTCCAGGTTCTATTGGACCAGGAGAGACTGACCAATCAGGACATGGAGTCTCTGGGAGAGGAGATATTGAAGGAGAAACAGAGTCTGGAGAGAGATATGCACACGCTGAGGGCAGAGAAAGACAGACAGGTATTACACACACGCACACGCACACGCACACACAAACAGGTACATGGGTACAACAATGTTCATTATAAGAAACCATGATGCTTCCTGTGTTCACACCTTATTCCACTCTTCCCGTCTAATCAGATCTCAGAGTTGGAAAGTGAGAAGCAGCACCTCTCTGAAGCGGTGGCGTCCCTTCAGGAGCGCGCTCAGTCAAACAGCGAGGCGAGCGTCCGCGAGGTGGAAACGGAGAACCGCCTGCTGCACCAGAACATCACTGACACGAGCTCCCGATTGGCCAGCTTAGAAATCCAACTCAAACTAGCCAACGAGGACGCAGAGAGGCTGAGGGAGAGGGCAGGGCGGTGTGAAGAAGTGGAGCGAGAGGCGGCAAGGCTAGAAAGGAGCAGGGACGCACTGAACAGAGAGGTAATGATAGCACAAATATGTTCTATACAGTATGTTAAGTATAATGCGTTCTTAAAAGCTAACTGAATTGATACAAATATTACTATATTAGACATACTTCTCTATCTCGCTTCTAGGTGGCCTCTCTGCGTGCATGCAGCGAGCGCTCCGAGGCCCTGGAGAAGCAGGTGACCTCCCTGGAGCAGGAGGTGCACAGGCTGAAGCGGGAGGCAGAGGAGGCCCAGCGGGAGCAGCAGCGACTGGGGAGGCAAGAGGCAGAGAACGGCCTGCTGTCAAAGGAGAATCTGGACTTGCGCTGCTCCCTGGAAAACCTGCGCTCCTCAACCGTCCGTCTCGCCACCCTACAGGAGGAGCATCAAAAGGCCCAGAGAGAGACCCAGGATCTGCAGAGGATCCTGGAGGAGTCCAAAGAGGAGGCACAGGGAGAGAGGAAGAGGGCGGAGAGGCTCGAGCAGAGCGCAGCAGCTCTGAACCAGGAGAAGCATCGCTTGGAGGAGGATATACAGAAGAGAAAGGACGAGAGGGAAGAGGATGAGCGGGAGAGGCAGGAGGCCCAGGCCAGGGAAGAGGAACTGAGAAGGGAAGTAGAAGAACTGAAAGAGGAGCGGAGGAGAAGGGAGGAAGCTGAAGATGAGAGGAGGAAGATCCAGTCTGATTTGGAGCAGTCGGAGAAGGGAAGGAAGCACCTGGAGAAGGAGAGCTGGAGGATCAGAACGCTGCTGGAGGCGAAAGAGACCGAGCTGGAGGAGAAAGCCCGGAGACTGGCCACAGTGAAGAAAGAGGGCGTGATGCTGAGTAAGGAAGTGGATCGACTCAAGGAGGTGTCGGTCAAAGCCAAGGAGCTGGAGAGGGAGAACAAGGAGCTGCAGAAACAGGCCACTATTGATAAGAGGACTCTGGCCACACTGAGAGAGGTGAGAGGACAAAGCCTCATACCACAAGGGTGAAGACGTTATTCTTTATTTCTGACACGGGGTAAAAGATGTTGATGGAGACGGACTGACCTGCTCTACATCCAGTTTTTATTCCAAGATTAATATTGGCCTCACATCCAGACTAATCTACAGAACGCATAGTTTTAGCCCTGACATGCGTTTTTATCACCTCTATGGAAATGTGGATGTGGTTGAGTTTCACTGCTGTGTGTCATAAATGGTGCGTGCAGGAGCTGGTGTCGGAGAAGCTGAGCGTGCAGCAGCAGAGTGTTGAGTTGGAGAGACTCAGCGAGGACCAGGAGAAGATCGGCCTGAACCGAGAGAAGCTACTACAGCAGGAGCACACGCTGGAGGACAGGTACTTTCCTCTAACATGCCGGTGTTTTGGTCCCACTGTAGGGCTACTGATCAGACGGACATGCTGCGTTTCATGTGAAGAATGAATCCCAGACAGGTGATTGAGTGATTTCTGTGGCGGACATGTCAGCAGGTACAGGCTGCTGGAGACTCGTCTCGAGGAAACTGTCCAACAGACGATGAAGATCAAAGAGGAGAAGATCTCGTGTCTGGAGAAGAAACTAGAAGAGAGCAACACTCTCAACGCTCTGCTACGTGCTGAGCTAGCCACCGTGAGGACACGCAGACGCATTCTTACCAAGAATATTCCAAGATCACAGTGTTGTATTGTAGAGTATGTTATAATTTTTATAATTTTTTGCCCAGGGGGAAGATAACCATAACTCCCAGCAGCACTCAGGAAGTGACCGAGGTCAAGCCACAGCTGAACTGCTCCGCATCAAAGATCATCTCATCGATCTGGAAAAGAATGTAAGACTTACTGCATAAAACCTCAAGTCTTCATCCGCGTTATGTGGCATATTTAATGTTTTTATTATATATATATTTATATTATTTTTGCTCATCTGTTCGATTACTGGACCATCGTTGTCACAGGAATGACTTGATGTGTCTCATTTCGATGATTTCTTTAAGGGCGCCCTCCCACTGTGCCTCCGTCCCGTGCCCCGTGCTTTAGGGTCCTTGTCCCCCCCTCCAGGCCCGTTTGTACTCACACTACCTGGGCCTCGGAGAATGCTTCTTGCTGCCTATACGTCATCACGCCGTAACACGTCACACGCATTGATGACGTCATGGCGATGCGTGGCTTTGTTTCCAGATCTTTCCGTAGACCTCGGAGTTTTTGTGCGTCTTGTCGACTGTTTTTGAATCTTTTCATCGACCAAATCTGCAGTAAACACTCCACCTCCGCATCACACCAACGTGAACCTTTCACCGCCATTGTTTGAAATGTCCGCGCATGGTCCCTCCTTCTTTTTTCTATGTCCCAACAGGCGCACAGGAAATGACCTCAGAACCGCCGTAGGCCTCGTGCTCGTACACGTGCGCACGCTCTTGCTCGTACACGTGCAAACGTGCTTTACTAAAGCCCACCTCTCCCAAACGGGCCGTGGACGGCAACTGTATCGCTCCTAGACGTGGTACGGTTGCACTCACACTGGTCAAAGGAACCAGACTTTAGCCGTTAAACGTGCTCGGGCACGGTACAGATGGACAGTGAAAGTGCGCTCTTCGTAGCTCTGTGATTAATTGTTTCGGTGTCTTTATTTCCTGTAGAATTCCTCCCTGCAGACGGAGAACAGTCTATTGAAGGGGCAACTCAAACAGCTGGAGAACCAGAACACATCTCTTAACAACCAGACGTTGGCACAGCAGCGACACACCAGCACCCTGCAGGAGCAGAATTCAGCCTTACACACTCAGACGGCCAAACTACAGGTGAACAACATCCAGTTCAGTCACATCAACTGGGCATGTTAGTGGCAGGAATATCAGTTGTACTGTATTTCTTTTCCCCTAATGGATTTCTGTGTATCTTAGGTGGAGAAATCTACAATCTCCTCTCAGAGCGCATCTCTCATGGCCCAGAATGCCGTGCTGCAGGGCCAAGTCACCGCCTTGGAGTCGGAGGTAGAGTCGTGGCAGAGGCAGCGTGAGGAGGCGTGGCGAGCCAGAGAAAGCGTGCTCAGCGACCACGAACGCCTGCTGAGCGTGCACGAGAGCCAAGCGCACGAGTACGAGCAGCTGATCAGTCAGCACGCTGCGCTGAAGGGCAAACAGAGGGCGCTCGAGGGTGAACACAGGACGCTGCACAGCAAGTAAGTGAAGGATTCACCTTACTAACAGTAAAGAGAGGCTTTGATAATCACGAGGTCAGAGAGCTCTCTAAAGGACACAGGGAGGAACATTTAGTAGATAATGAAGCTAATAACGACAAAGATCATTTAAGGGAAAGATCTCAAATGAATCCAGTCCTCCGTTAAATTCACATGGCCTTAAATCATCTTCTGATCATCTTCCTGTAACGTGACGTATTGAAGCAGAATATGTGGGCGGGGTTTAGTTACAAGAGGAATTTAAATCAAATCCTTGAAACTTGATTTACTGCGAAAAAAAGTGTCTTTGCGAATATAATTGTGGAAGATATGGTGCTGTAATGTATTGACAGTCACTGGTTGTTTGGCAGGAAGTAAGTTTTAACACACCGCACACCCTCACCTGCGAAAAAATGATACCTCACCACACACACACCTGTATTAGGATATAACAGTCGAGTGAGGTTTTATATGATGCCCATGGAAAGCTAGTCACCCCGAATCAAAATTGATTGGATACATTTATGCCAGGATGAAATATTTTAGATATTGAGATGAACATACTAAACTATTTCTTACATATTGAGCAATGTAACAGATGATAAATGAACAGAACTTGGAAAATATATACCGTATTTTCCGCACTATAAGTTGCACCTAAAAACCTCCAAATGTCTCCAAAGCCGACAGTGCTCCTTATAATCCGGTGCTCCTTATATATGGACCAATATTGAGCCACAACAGGTCTCCAACTACGGTGAGCAGCCGCCGACTCTATTTTCCCCCGTAGAAGAAGTAACGCGCGGTGCATGTTGAGATATACGACTGCGTGAAGCGTGCCGTTTCATTTCCATGTGTGTGTTTGTGTAAAGAGCCCAAAATGGCTCCTGTTAAGAGACACGCTTACGACGCAGAGTTTACACTCATAAACTCAATATTGATGCGTATCTGTTTCATCATTTTCTTTCCTGTATTTGTTAAAACTGTGTCCGTGGGCATCACAGGTGAAGAAACTCAGCTCCATGGTATTAAATGCTTACGTAAACTGTAACTACACAAGAGGCTTGTTATCAAAGCCATTTTCACCTGGAAAGAAGTAACGTCTGTGCTCTGCAGGTACGGTGTTCTGCTGCAGCAGAAGGAGAAATGGGAGGAGCAGAAGGGGCTCAGCCGCAAAGAGAAGGAGGAACTAAACCAGGAGATCCAGAAGAATCGGCTTCTACAGCAGGAGAATCTACAGCTGAAGACAGAAGTGGACAGGTACTTAAAGAGAAAACCCACGCAGACACGGGGAGAACATGCAAACACCACACAGAAGGGAATATTAATGAGAACGTTTTAAACAATACACCTTACACATTTCACATTTTACATGTACAAGCATGGGAATGGTTAGCTTACGGTACAATGTAGCCATAGCATGGTTGAGGTCAGAGGCAGAACCTGTCAGCACGGTCAGCTAAGAGTTTTTAAAACCACTGGAGTCGATCACTTGATCTCACATTAGTAATCTTTTCTTGCGTCTGACTTCTTCCGTCTCCACTTTCAGATTAACGGAGAGCCGGTTGCAGCAGTCGGAGCAATGCGACGGGCTTCAGCAGCGCATGAACGAACTCAAGAGTTCCTTAAGCTCCGCCCAGCTGGAAGAGAGCCGCTGGATGGCGCGATACGACTCGCTGATGGAGCAACACCAGGGCCTGGATCTGACCATGACCAAGCTAGACAACCACTGTGAGGTAAGCTGGGCCTTTCATCCAACCAGGCGGTGGGAAGAAATAAGTGACAGATACGTCTTGTAGCAGGAGAACGCGTGTGTATCACCTCCTCTTTCTTACTTCCCTAACCTGACTCCTGTGTGTGTGTGCGTGTGTTCAGCTGCTAAGTCGATTGAAAGGAAACCTGGAAGAGGAGAACCACCACCTCCTGAGTCAGATCAACCTGCTGAGTCAGCAGAACCACACTCTACTAGAGAGGAGCATGGAGAGCAAAGAGCTGTATCACCAGGAGCAGAAACTATACATGTAACTGCACACGACACCTGTGACACTGTGCACCATGACAACACCTGTGACACTGTGCACCATGACAACACCTGTGACACTGTGCACCATGACAACACCTGTGACGCTGTGCACCATGACAACACCTGTGACACTGTGCACCATGACAACACCTGTGACACTGTGCACCATGACGACACCTGTGACACTGTGCACCATGACTACACCTGTGACACTGTGCACCATGACAACACCTGTGACACTGTGCATCATGACAACACCTGTGACACTGTGCACCATGACAACACCTGTGACACTGTGCACCATGACTACACCTGTGACACTGTGCACCATGACAACACCTGTGACACTGTGCACCATGACAACACCTGTGACACTGTGCACCATGACAACACCTGTGACACTGTGCACCATGACAACACCTGTACTTGTGTCGTACACAACACTCGTAACACAAACGTATGTTCCTATAAGTCGTATTTTTTGGGGGGAAATGTATTTTATAAAATCCGAGACCAAAAACAGACATTTCATCAAAGGAGAAAGTCATTTATATTCATCGCCTTGGCAACTACCTGGGCGTGGAGACGTAACGTCACCGTTGACTCTCTCTTTCTCCCGTCAGCTCGTTGTTCAAGCACCCGTTTGTGAGCTTGATCCTCTGCTGTGGTCATCGAGCTTTTAGCCCGTGATTAGCTTTTTGTAGAGCATCCTCTACTTTTCTCCGGTCCCTCACAAGTTTCTTGCTCACTCCAAACTTTCTTTCTGCGGCTCCATCACCGTTTTTATCTTCAGTGGTGCCGGAGGAACAGGAGCAGCAGATACTGGCACACAAGCCTAGAGCGCCCTGTGTCAGGGTGAAACATGCAAAATTATACTCTCTCACTCACTCATCTTCAGCCTCTTATCCGGGGTCGGGTCTCGGGGGCAGCAGCTCCAGCAGGGACCCCAAACTTCCCTTTCCCGGGCCACATTAACCAGCTCTAACTGGGGGATCCTGAGGCGTTCCCAGGCCAGTGTGGAGATCTAATCTCTCCACCTGGTCCTGGGTCTTCCCCGAGGCCTCCTCCCAGCTGGACGTGCCTGGAACACCTCCCTAGGCCAAATTATACTGTATATTTTAATATTTAAGTCGCAGGACCAGCCAAACCATGAAAAGTGCGACTTTTATTCCGTAAAAGCCCCTACTGACGTGTACGAGAGCGCTAAAGAAAAGATGATATAACCTCGACAACAAGCTGCTGTCACGAGTAGAACACACGTCCATAAGAGCGATCTTAACAGAAAGGAAAGAAATATTGACAAAGCTCAGAAATAAATGCATTGTGCCTCCAAAGGTAAGCTGTACTCGAGTACACCATGACATTAAATAACACGTTTCTGTGTCTTTCCTTCTGTGTCTGTCTTCATCTAGCGATAAGCTGAACGCTCTTCGTCGTCAGAAGGAGAAACTGGAAGAGAAGATCATGGACCAGTACAAGTTCTACGACCCCACGCCTAAAAAGTAAAGCTCTGATCAACACGTTTAACCTGGAATAACTGTGGTTTGCAATTTACTGCAGGCTCAGCCGAATACAGGGTACAAAATTAACGTTTTTGTCCATTGGCCGAATGGCTAATGGGTGTCCTGTAAATCTAACAGCCAACAGCATTTGGATAGGGGGTGGTGATCAGAGTTCCTATGCAGTTTGGAGAAGTCTGGAATTTAATTTGAGTCATTTCCAGGTCTGGAGAAGTTTGGAAAATGTTTGTTTGTGTTGTTTCCAGACTAAATACCATTTAAGAATTGGTATCAGATGTTTAATATTGAGCGACAAATCCTCAGACAAGTCTGGAAATTTGAGTCTTAGGGCGCCCTCCCACTGTGCCTCCGTCCCGTGCCCCGTGCTTTAGGGTCCTTGTTTTTTTTTTGGGACTCATTGTGATGCGGCATGACCCCGTTTAGTCGACGTTGCATGGTCCCTCCTTCTTTTCTCTAAGTCCCAACAGGCGCACAGGAAATGACCTCAGAACCGCCGTAGGCCTCGTGCTCGTACACGTGCGCACGCTCATGCTCGTACATGTGCAAACGTGCTTTACTAAAGCCCACCTCTCCCAAACGGGCCGTGGACGGCAAGTGTGCTGCTCCTAGACGTGGTACGGTTGCACTCACACTGGTCAAAGGAACCAGACTTTAGCCATGAAACGTGTTTGGGCACGGTATGGAGGCACAGTGGGAGTGCGCCCTGAAAAAGTCTGGAACTTTAAAATGGGACATGTGAAGGAACCCTGGGTACTAATTTTGTCCCCCGGGCCGATGTAACCGCTTGATGTTGCTGTGTCCCGTCAGGAGGAGTCAGTGGTCCGGAGCTAAAGCTTTAGCAAAACTGATCAAACCCCGAAAGGAAAGCAGCAGGGAAAGAGGCGCCGACCGAGACAAGGACGGAGGCAAAGAGCGAGAGCGAGCAAAGAGCGCCCCGGACATCCCACTACCCTCCCCACCTCCCCTCCTCCCCCCTGAAACCCCACCCCCGCTCCCCCAGCGCACAGTAAGCGACACGCAGGACAGCAGCCATGCCCACAGTAACCATAACAACCACAGCACCAGCACCAGCAGCAGCCTGGGACCCCAGAGTCCAGCGCTCACGCCCATCAGCCGAGGTAAACCCACTCACGGACAAACGCATCAGAAAGTAACAAAACCTTCTCCTCACGCAGCTTTAATGACCAGGAGACGTCTGGTGACATTATATCGAGGTCTCTACGCTGATGGACCATGA
Source organism: Echiichthys vipera (assembly GCF_963691815.1). Classification (NCBI taxonomy): domain Eukaryota; kingdom Metazoa; phylum Chordata; class Actinopteri; order Perciformes; family Trachinidae; genus Echiichthys; species Echiichthys vipera. Next base: position 2,067,294 of record NC_139837.1, on the reverse strand, counting down.
CTTCTGCTCAGACGCACCTCCCTGTTTGCTCGTACAGAGGGCGCCGTTGACCACCACATACCTGACTGACAGTTGCCGTACGCCTCTGTTTCTCCCATTAACATCCACTTCAGCTGTTCTCTGCTCTAATGCATGATTGTACTTAACAGGTTTCTGGTTTCCTTGTTTTATTCTAATGGATCTTTGCATGATGTCTATTGTTTTGCATTCTGTCAATCAAACACTTAACCAACTGTTTCCTTTGATCATCATTTCATCGTTTCTTTACATTTCTCCCTCCTCTCTCTCTCCCTCCTCTCTCTCTCCCTCCTCTCTCTCTCCTCTCTCTCTCTCCTCTCTCTCTATCTCAGCTCCCCCCGCCTCAAAACGGTTCAATTTTCTCCGCAGTAAAAGTCAAGAGAAACTCCTCCCCTCCTCCTCCTCCTCCTCCTCCTCCTCCTCCTCCCGTCCCTCCCTCTCTCTCACTAGAAGACTGCGATTCTGGTCTTCCACTGACATCACAGCCGACGTCATCACTAGCCAGCAAATCTCAGCCAACGGAGTATTCTAACAAACCCTCCCTCCTCATCATCCTTTTTTAAAGCATACACATCATCATCTTCATCTTCATCCTCAGTGCCACCCACACATCAGACAACACTCAACACACACTGTGACTCTCACACCACAACATAAACACTAACGCAGTCACAGGTTGCACACGGACAAACATACAGAACACACACGAGCAGGTGCGGGTGTGAGCGAGCCAGTGTGACTAGTAAGTAGCAAGAACACACATGTGTAGGTATTGTTTATGTGTGTGTGTGCACGTGTGTGTGTGCACAGCAGACACGCCTGCATACATCTGTCTGTCAAGAGTTGTTAATATGTGTGTTTAATGCTTTTACTCTGTTAACTTGGTGAAGATTAAAGTACTAAAGGAACAGTTCACCTAAAATCAGAAACACACTTTTCCCTAATTTTACACATGTGACTGCGGTTGGTGAGTACGGGAGCCCTGAAGGGTCATACAACAGAACGATAGTGTTGTCTATTAACTGGGCTTGGTTATTTGTCCTTTCTAGGGCGCACTCCCACTGTGCGTCTGTGCCGTGCCCCGTGCTTTAGGGTCCTTGTCCCCCCCTCCAGGCCCGTTTGTACTCACACTACCTGGGCCTCGACGAAAACCACCACAAAAAGATACAAAATGACCACAAAAAGACGCAAAACGACCACAAAAAGACGCAAACCCACCACACCCAAACTTTCTAGACCTGCAGAAAAGAGGAAACGTGTGTTTTTGATTTTAGGGTGAACTGTCCCTTTAAGAGCAGATCTCCCGTCTGAGCTGTGAGTTGCTTGAAGATGTGTTCGCTTCACAAAGCTCTGCTGCAGAGTTTTGTCTTAATTAACTCAGCTGTGACAGGTCACCATAGCAACCATACACCTCTCCCTCAACTTCTTCTGTCTGCTCGTCTTTACCCTTTTGTCCATCGATCCCTTAAAAGCGTTAAAAGCACCGGCACCAATTTCAGTTCGTGCGGCTGTGTCACTCACAAAAGAAGAAATTACTCCGTGTTCCTCCTGCGAATGAAAAGTTCAGTTCATGAGCAACAAACACTTCTGCTCAAGTCGTCACACGCAGGTATTTTGTCTCTACAGCCGTACTCGGTCTGTAATGACCAGTGCCCACCAGTTCCCTGCCTTTGGTTCTGTTAATCTACATCCGGGGTGTCAAACTCAGACCCGTGGCCCAAATCTAGCCCGCAGTGCAACTACCGTATTTTCCGCACTGTAAGGAGCAGCACATTATAAGGAGCATAGCACAGACGCTACAGTGGAGGCTGGGGTCACGTTCTGCATCCATTAGATGGAGCTGCGCTAAAGGGAACGTCAACACAACAGTCAGGGGAGGTCGTCTTGTTGCTTCCTGCACTTCGGCACCATTGATTGGTTCATGTTCAACTCTCTGGCTGCTGCTCTATTCCCGTGTTCTACTGCGTGACTAATGGCCTTGAGTGTAAACTCTGCGTCGTAAGCGTGTCTCTTAACAGGAGCCATTTTGGGCTCTTTACACAAACACACACATGGAAATGAAACGGCACGCTTCACGCAGTCGTATATCTCAACATGCACCGCGCGTTACTTCTTCTACGGGGGAGAATAGAGTCGGCGGCTGCTCACCGTAGTTGGAGACCTGTTGTGGCTCAATATTGGTAATCAGTGTTTGTCTCAGATGTTTCCTTCCTCGACTCTGGAAGAACAAAAACTGTCATTTTTGCATTAAACCTAAACGTTTTTATCATTTTCATTATTGCACGTGACAGGACTTTGCATAAGGCAGGCTGTGTGTTTGTCTGGTGCTCCCGTGTTTTTACAGCGTCACTGGTTTGGTGTTGAGATGACGCACTGTGACGCACCAGTGACCCCTGTAACCCGATACCACACTGACTGGTCCGCTCCAGCACGCCTGAAACACTGAATGGACTCCTAATGTCTCGCTTGGCTTTCCTGCTGCTTTATGTCTCACACACACACCACGCGTGTTACCGTAATACTGTGGCATACAGGTCCAGAACAGTTCCTCACAGCGTTCTGATTGGTCTGCAGGTTTGACTGACAGGGGCCGCGGCGGTTATCGTAGCTGCACTCCAGGAGGCAGCAGTGAGAGTGTCAATGGCGAGGGCGGACATGGACAAGGTAATGGCTGCATTAATGCTAATTCTGATAACATTCAATGAAGTTGATGACAGAAGCAAAGATATGTTGTTTGGTAAAAGGTGAAAGAGCCTGTTTTTCAGTATCCAGCTGTAAGACGGGACGTAACGGCCTTTAAAATAAGATTTCCGGGTCCGAGCCTCGTGTTTCTCCACCGCAGCAGTGCCGCATTCCCCGTTGTCTGAACAGATCTGAGGTTTTAAGAAACAACGTACTTGAAAGAGATAAAAAAGACGTCTTACTGAACAATGAGGTGATCCTGATCGTTCACATGTTCGGCGGTTGTGTCTGTTTGGTTTCAACGGAGTATTTGGACCCGGAAATCTTATTTTGAAAGGGTGTTACGTCAGACTGAACAGCCGGGATTCTTTTAGGACGAGACATTGCTTTGCTCCTTGCAGACAAGTCGAGTTAAGTTTATTTATATAGAACAATTCAACAGAGAGGCAATTCAAAGTGCTTCACACAGAAAACATTCAAACAAACACTTAAAGACTGACTTCTTTGAGTTTCCTGCCTCCAGGTCAGAACTACAAAGCCCTGAGCTCCACTCCCAGCCATCCCTCACCTTCACTGGGCTTGACTAACACCTCCAGCTCCAGACTGGGACAAGGCCCCGCCCGCAGGCCCAGAGGTAAGCCAGGTTATTTAGTGCGCCCTCCCACTGTGCCTCCGTCCCGTGCCCCGTGCTTTAGGGTCCTTGTCCCCCCCTCCAGGCCCGTTTGTACTCACACTACCTGGGCCTCGGAGAATGCTTCTTGCTGCCTATACGTCATCACGCCGTAACACGTCACACGCATTGATGACGTCATGGCGATGCGTGGCTTTGTTTCCAGATTTTTCCGTAGACCTCTGAGTTTTTGTGCGTCTTGTCGACTGTTTTTGAATCTTTTCATCGACCAAATCTGCAGTAAACACTCCACCTCCGCATCACACCAACGTGAACCTTTCACCACCATTGTTTTAAATGTCCGCGCATGGTCCCTCCTTCTTTTTTCTACGTCCCAACAGGCGCACAGGAAATGACCTCAGAACCGCTGTAGGCCTCGTGCTCGTACACGTGCGCACGCTCGTGCTCGTACACGTGCAAACGTGCTTTACTAAAGCCCACCTCTCCCAAACGGGCCGTGGACGTCAAGCGTGCCGCTCCTAGACGTGGTACAGTTGCACTCACACTGGTCAAAGGAACCAGACTTTAGCAGTGAAACCTGTTTGGGCACGGTACGGAGGCACAGTGTGAGTGCGCCCTGAGACACAGGCCTTTATTCAGGAGCTAGCATGGTTGTTAGTGTATGAAAATGAAATGTGTGTGTTAACAATTTTCAGGTCTGTTATTTGATGAAGACTCCCGCCACAGCACCCCTGACTCTATGTGTGGTCACCATGGCAACACGGGAGGTCGCTCCGGGTCGGCAGACTTCAGCCACAACACCTCCAGCTCCAACTCACCCGTCAACTGCAGAGGTACGCACAGTTTAACAGTTAAAAAGTCATATTCAGCTGGATTTTTGTATGAATAAGTATGAATGTTGCTGAAATCGTCTCTAAACAGCATTATAGTGACTGTATGTCTAACCGTCTTAGACACATCAGATCGTCAGGCTCGCTCAGCCAGCCTCTCCAGTGATGACGTCATGGGTCTCAGCCAATCACAACAGACTCTGTCACGTAGTTCCACCCTTCCATACGACCACGCACCCCAGAGGGCCCAACCACAGCGCGTAGGTGGGGTTAGGAGCAAGACCCGCCCGTCTTCCCCTGGAAGTGAGATGGTGACGCTGGAGCAGTTTCTGCAAGAGAGCAACATTCAGTCACCTCCTATGGTGAGAAATATATGTTTAATTAACAACGTTAAATTACCTAAATGGTTTAAAGAGAACTGCCTCACAGTAAGTAAGAAACACTCACCACTGGGACAGAAACAGTCATCATCACAGAGTTCCCATGAGCCACTAGGGCTCCACAGAGACGTCTGACGCTGGAACTGAGCTGAGGAAGGCAAAGCTCTGGATCTACCGCTCAGTCCTGGTTCCTACCCTCACCTGTGGTCATGAAAGCTGGGTCAGGACCCAAAGAACCAGGTCCAGGTCAGGACCCAAAGAACCAGGTCCAGGTCCAAGCGTGTGAAATGTGTTTCCTCAGGAGGGGGTCTGGAGTCTCCCTTAGAGAGAGGGGGAGAAGTTCAGCATCCGTGAGGAACTCGGAGTAGAGCCGCTGCTCCTTTGCGTTGAAAGGAGCCAGTTGAGGTGGTTCAGGATCATCTGGTAAGGATGAACCCTGGGCGCCTCCCTAGGGAGGTGTTCCAGGCACGTCCAGCTGGGAGGAGGCCTCGGGGAAGACCCAGGACCAGGTGGAGAGATTAGATCTCCACACTGGCCTGGGAACGCCTCAGGATCCCCCAGTTAGAGCTGGTTAATGTGGCCCGGGAAAGGGAAGTTTGGGGTCCCCTGCTAAAGCTGCTGCCCCCGCGACCCGACCCCGGATAAGAGGCTGAAGATGAGATGAGAGGACAAATCCAGTGCTTTTGACTGTGTTTAGTCGAGCTGGAGTCCGTTTCAGCCTCGTCATCCATCAGAAGTAATGACTCTGAATCAGCCCTAACACATGAACATTTTAGATCCGCTCTGGGAAACAGTGATTCAGTCTCAACAGTCTTTGAATAATGTATATACGTATAAACTGCAGCCAGGACTGTTGCCAAGCAACACACTCCAGCCCATAGAAAGTCAATTTAAGTGAAGGACACAAAGGAAAACTTGCAGCGTTGCACGAAGAGCATAGAAACGTTCTCACAGCTCAGTTTAAACAACACTAACAAACAGAAACCACCAGCATGGGCATCGATCACCGGCACGGCACGGTCGATACGGGGCCGTTAAGGAGGCGAGGGAGGAAACGGATCAAAAGAATCCAGCTGCAGGAACAACCACAGGTCTTTATGTCTGTACGTCCGTCTGTGGACAGACTTTAAGCGTCGCAGCCGAGCGTGAAACTTCACAAACGTGTCGCTGAGATCATCACGACCAAAGTGGGTGTGGTCTGAGGAAGGAAGTAGAGGGACAGGAAGTAAGAGAGGCGACGCTATAATAACAATAATGACTTTATTTGTGTGGAACCGTTAAAAACAGTAGTTTAGAAAGTGCTTTGACTGCGCAAATCAAAAAACACACACATATATACACGCGTGGGTTGGAGGTTAAAGTTTATGGATAATTAGGGGCGTGGCCTCTTGAGTGACAGCTAGCCTCTGGCCCTCACTTCTCCTCGGAGGTAAACGTCAGCCAGATGGACGTACGCCCCTCCCCCCAACGTCGTCACATACATGCCGTTTTTTGGTAAAAGGAAATGAGGCGGAGTCAAAGTCTGACAAGATGGAGACTGCTGTAGGCGGCGTGTGTGCGACGTCCATTTTGGATACACTGTATGTGTGTACCCTTTTCCTTTTTAATGTTTGCGTTTTCTTTGTTCAGGTGTCGACAGGAAGCAGGGAGGACCTGATGACTGACTATTTCACCAGAAGTCCCGCCCCCTTGGCTCCAGCTGGCAGAGATCAAGTGACTCCCACCAGCTATGTCACGCCCACCGTACAGTCGTCCAACCAGAGGCCGGGCCAGAGCGTCAAGCCCTCGCCCCGCCAGCCTGTGGGCCAATCCCCAGCCTCCGGCCCGCCCGTCACCCAGAGAACCAGCCAATCCCTGAGCAGGACTTTCAGCCTGGCCTCTGCTGACTTGCTGCGCTCCAACGGACCCGACAGCTTCCGTGGAAACGAAGGCCAATCAGATGGGGTTGTTCGGAGACAAGGGGGAGGGGCTTCTGGGAGAGAACGCCCTCTCTCCGCTCGTCTGGCCGGTCCGACCAATCAGCACGGAGACGGCGGCTTCTCAAATCCGCCCATTCACCATTCGTCCTCTCTCAATCTGCAAACGGAGCGATACGCGGAGAGGGAGCGAGACAGAGGGAGGACCCCCGGCACTCGGAACGGCCCCCCCACGTCCTCCCCTTACCACCACCACGGAGAGGTCGCCATGGTGACCCCTGTCAGGGCCGTGCCTGCCACGCGGCCCGACGAAGCCTCAGAGCACGGCGAGGCGTTTAGGGACGGGCGACCGGGCGACTCCTCCCACTCAAAGAAAGACGACGAGAGAGAGAGGTGCGGCTCCGTCGAACGCCCCAAAAGCACGCCCGCCTCCCCCGACCCCAACAACGACCCGCAGACCGTGTGGTATGAGTACGGCTGCGTCTAAACACCGACACCAACGGACGTCTGCGGGCGCTGTAGCTCTTGGAAGTCTACGGTAAAGGTAAAGCTTTCTGCTCAAATGCAACATCGACTGGAACTACGTCTAATTCCTGGACGACACGTTTGAACTCCTCTCTACGTAAAAGGACTCGTGAGTTCAGTTTGTGTTTTTTTGGGAACACATTTTTATGAATGAACAACCAAACCTGACGCCAACACAGCCGAGTGAATCAGGAACGAGCCGCCGGGGAATTCACCTTTAAACACTTGATTCGCAGAGTGAATTTCCTGAATCAAAGACGGACGCCACGACACTATAGATGCTCTCTAATAACGCCGGGCGCTCTTTAGTTCCCACCATGTTCACTGTGATCCAGCGATTAGCCGGAGCCCAAAGGAAAACGACCGTGTTGCTGTTTTTTTTTTTTAAATAAATGAACTGTGGATGTTTTGATGTGATGATCAAAGATCCAGATCCAGGAGACTTCATCCATCTTCAGCCTCTTGTCCCTGTCGGGGTCTCGGGGGGCTGGAGCCGATCCCAGCTGACATCGGGCGTGAGGCGGGGTCCACCCTGGACAGGACGCCAGTCTATCACAGGACACATAGAGACGAACAGAGACAGACAACCATTCACACCTACGGGTGATTTAAGAGTCATCAATGAACCTTTATTTTTTAAAGAGTGCGAATTTTAACACCTACAAAAATGAGAGCTGAGAATCCTGAGAACACTTAAAGCAGAGGACACACACACACATGGGGGGACCACGATAACAGGAAGGGCTGAGTCTACGAGCTGGAACTCTTCGACTGTCAGGCCCTGCTGAAGGTTACCCCGGAAGACACCGATTGTGCGCCACGAATTAGCCATCACCGAGAGAAGCGACGGCGAGCAGAAGCGCCAGAGCGACTGAATGTACCGGATCCTCTCCCTCTGAGCAAACACTGGAAAACAGGAGCGAGAGACGCGGAGGAAACGGAGGGATCTGAGCAAAGAGGGTTGGAACGAGTGAAGGAGGGGTGTGGATGGAGGGAGAGAGAATAGATTGAGGGATGCTGGGACGGAGAGAGAGACAGATATAGAGATGGACGGAGCGACGGGAGGACGGAGAGGTAAACAGGACAGAGACGAGGGGGCACCTCCCAGTTAAATTACAGTCTTTCTCCCTCCATCTTTAGACTCTGTCCCAGCATGCAACACTCTGACACTTTACTGGAAACGTTGCTCGCCCCGGGCCAACACTAGTTTCACACACACACGCACACACACACACACACACACACACACACAAACACAAACATATATATATAATGATATATACAGACATAGAGGAATTGTCCTTAAGGGGCTTGGTTGCGGCTTCGCTAACCATTGAGCTGGACACACACACGCACGCAAACACACACACACACGCACACACACACACACACACACACACACACGCACACACACACACACACACACACACACACACACACACACACACACACACACCACTGGGTAAACCACTTTGTTTTGGTAGGGTGTACTGCTGCACGCTAGCCAGGCAGTTGTTAGCGCTGCACAACACAGAGAGGGATCCAGACTGTGATGTGGATCTGGATCGTTGGTGTGTTTGTAAAATAACTGAATGCACCAAGTGTTTGAAAGATTGTTCTGTCGGTTAACACGACTTTGTTCTCGTTACATAACGGGTCCAAGTTCCTCTGCTGAATCTCTGACTTGATACTCGCGTACGTTCTATTTGTCGTTCAAACGACGGGGAACACGGCACTGCGGCGTCGCACAAATACGAGGCTTGGACCCGAAAACGGTATTTTGAAAGGGTGTTTCGTCACAACTTAACATAGGGCTTTTAATTTGAAATGGAAACAAGAAGTGATGCGTTTGATACCAGAGAGAAGAGAGGAGCACTGTCACGTTTAACTGAAACAGGTCTGAACCACACACACACACACACACAGGTGCACACACACACACACAGTTCAAGGGAGACGATGAATCCCTGATCTTTAGCACCTTTATTTTGGGTTTTTCTTGTAACTCATCTTCCTGAACACGATTCACACGAGTCCAGATTCCAGCAGAGACGCAGGAGTGACTCACGAACACTTGGTGTATTTTAGTTTTACGCCCGCTGACGCAGAGCGATGATAATGTAAATGAAAAACACTGAATCTCGTGTTGATGACGCTGAGCTGAGTCTGTGCTGCTGTGAGTGAATACAACCCTGTCCCTGCTGCGTTACACACGAGCGCAGACACTTTCCTGACTGACGACGAGGAGGAGGAGGAGGAAGACGCAACACTGGAGGTGTGAAAATGAACATTTGACTGGAATCCATCACCAACCTTGTCGCTAAATTATGTCCCCTGTAACATTTGTACATGACGTTAGATTTTTATAAACGGGGCGAACGTTCAGAAGACTCGGGACACGTTTGTGTAAAAGCTTCTGGAAACTTCACCGTGTTTGTTGATCCAGATCATTTCCTGTAAACTGGTAAAAATCATGAATGAAACACTGTAGATCAACGTGTGTGTGTGTGTGTGTGTGTGTGTGTGTGTGTGTGTGTGTGTGTGTGTGTGTGTGTGTGTGTGTGTGTGTGTGTGTGTGTGTGTGTGTGTGTGTGTGTGTGTGTGTGTGTGTGTGTGTGTGTGTGTGTGTGTGTGTGTGTGTGTGTGTGTGTGTGTGTGTGTGTGTGTGTGTGTGTGTGTGTGTGTGTGTGTGTGTGTGTGTGTGTGTGTGTGTGTGTGTGTTGCCGTTTAATGTCTGGGTCTTTTTCAAATAAGCCAACAGAAATCCAGGAGAGTCGCTAACAGCCGGATGTGGCTAACAGTGATTAGCTCAGGGCAGCACAATGAAGGCATTCAAAGGTCTTACACAGTCCCGTGCCCCAGCACGTTCCACGGCTAAAGTCTGGTTCCTTTGACCAGTGTGAGTGCAACCGTACCGCGTCTAGGAGCGGCACGCTTGCCGTCCACGGCCCGTTTGGGAGAGGTGGGCTTTAGTAAAGCACGTTTGCACGTGTACGAGCACGAGCGTGCGCACGTGTACGAGCACGAGGCCTACGGCGGTTCTGAGGTCATTTCCTGTGCGCCTGTTGGGACGTTGAAAAAAGAAGGAGGGACCATGCGCGGACATTTCAAACAATGGCGGCGAAAGGTTTGCATCGACTACACGGGGTTGTGGCGCTTCACAATGACTCCAAAAAAACACAAAGCCAAAAGCGTTCCCATTTTTCTGCGCTGCTTTCCATTATGTGGCTTGTAAACAAAGCCACGCATCGCCATGACGTCATCAATGCGTGTGACGTGTTACGGCGTGATGACGTATAGGCAGCAAGAAGCATTCTCCGAGGCCCAGGTAGTGTGAGTACAAACAGGCCTGGAGGGGGGGACAAGGACCCTAAAGCACGGGGCGCGGGACGGAGGCACAGTGGGAGGGCGCCCTAAGAGACTTACCTACTGGCCCCTGTACCAGCTCCTCTCATAGTAAAGTCCATTACAGTGGAAGGAGCCCATTGGTGCTTTGTTGTGTGTGTAGGGACTCTTCTCATGCTGCTGCAGAGGTTTGCTGTTATTTTCAGCAGCATTAGTGGTTAAAAAAGACCTTTGAATGCCTTCACCGTGCTGCCCCGAGCTAATCACTGTTAGCCACGTGCTGAAAAAGACCCTGGGATGATTTTACGCTGGAGGCGTCTCTGCTTTATTTGTTTCCTGAACCTTTTCGGCTTCAGTTTGCTGACGTCAAGAAAAACAGATTGGATTCTGATATTGCAACAACACCCATCGGTGTGTGTGTGTGTGTGTGCGCACGTGTGTGTGTGTGTGTGTGTCACAATATTACTTTTTCCTCTTATTGGTTTCCTGAACAGTGTGTGTTAATCTGCTTCCCTGTTCACCAGTGTGTGGCTCCATTGTCCCTCGTGGTCGTCAGACCCGCTCAGCGTACAGAGCGACGCCGCCACACACACACACACAAACACACACACACACACACACACCAGGGCGACTCTGGTGGTGCTGCCCTCTCAGCGGGCCGGCGGGCTGACTCCCTTAAAGCCCACCTGCTGGAGGACGCGGAGCATCTGCAGCAGCGTCACGGGAGGGAAGTGAAAGGCAGAAGGTGAAGTTGCGCTGACGTCACTCACACTTCCTGCTGTCACTGGAACGACTGACACTTAAGTTCACTTTAGGACCGTTGAGCTGTGACTACTGATTAAACTAAGACTCGTGGGACTCAGGAGGAAGTGACGTGGATGTTGTTTCACCCAGAAAAGCTTTTTGGTAATAAAGGTTTCCAAACTTGAACCGGTGCTCACACTGGCATCTCTGTTTCAGGACGGTTCCTCACGAACTTTGTCTGTTTTAAAGTGTTAATGTCGTTAAACGAGCTCCATGTGGGCCGGGGTTGCCTCCACACGGCTCTCACTCACCCCCAAACTTGTCTTCATACACACACACACACACACACACACACGGACAGAGCAGCTATCAAAACAAACAGAGGAACTAATAACCACACACACACGCGTGGAGGGAGAGTGACGCCATTACTCCACTATGTCCTTACAAAGCAAATATTTGTTTATATTTAATTAAACTATAATTAATGTTCTGGATGTTGAATACGGCCTCTTTATAAAGCACGTCCTCGCCACTGAAGAGGACACTTTAACACACGTTTATGCTCCTAGAGGACACTTTAGCACACGTTTTGGCTCCTAGAGGGCACTTTAGCACACGTTTTGGCTCCTAGAGTACACTTTAGCACATGTTTTGGTTCCTAGAGGACACTTTAGCACATGTTTTGGCTCCTAGAGGGCACTTTAACACACGTTTTGGCTCCTAGAGGGCACTTTAGCACATGTTTTGGCTCCTAGAGGACACTTTAGCACACGTTTTGGCTCCTAGAGGACACTTTAGCACAAGTTTTGGCTCCTAGAGGACACTTTAGCACACGTTTTGGCTCCTAGAGGGCACTTTAGCACATGTTTAGGTTCCTAGAGGGCACTTTAGCACACGTTTTGGCTCCTAGAGGACACTTTAGCACAGGTTTATGCTCCTAGAGGACACTTTAGCACAGGTTTATGCTCCTAGAGGACACTTTAGCACAGGTTTATGCTCCTAGAGGACACTTTAACACACGTTTTGGCTAAAGTGGGTGTATAATTATTATTTAAATATATCTTTTAATAAAGATTCCACACATTAAACCTTTACAGGGTCATAATATCTCAGTGTGTGTTCACAGCTGAACAAATATTAATGTTTCTTAAAGAAGTGAAACACAGACACAAGTTTCCCTGTCAACATGAAAACATGATGATAGGATGATAAAAACAGAACGGGACTTATTGGCACACGCGTTTGACATTTGCGGCGTGTGCGTGTGTGTGCGCGCTTCCGGAAGAGACCATGCGCGCCCGTCCGTCCGTGTGTGTGTGAGAGTGTGTGTGTGTGTGTGTCAGAGCGACACAGAGCGCAGCGGCTCCGGTTGCTGCAGACCTTCACTCCGGAGACATTTGGTGAGAAACGCGTTTTTATTTCATTTAATGTTTAAAAAAAGAAAGAAAAGTGATTCATGTGCGCGCGCACTCATCCAGGGGAGGTTTAATCTCCATCTGATCGATCTCCGTTATTACATGTGGTGTTTTATGGCTGCAGGGGCGGCGGGTTCCTGTTGAATATGGATTATTATCATGATTATTGTTATTATGGAGCGATCACCGTGTGTGTGTGTGTGTGTGTGTGTGTCAGAGAGCCTCTCCGGGAGTTGCGGGTTATGGATCTGAACTCTCAGGTGGTGTCAGGTGCGGCTCTGCTGTTGCATGAGTCAGGCACAGATCAGCCTCCATCACTGGCTCCATGAGTGAAGCTGCATCAGCCTCACATCCAGTCCAGCCCAGAGCCGATGGACCCCAGAGCTGCACGTGATACTCAGAGAGAGCTCGTGTGTGTGTGTGTGTGAGACATCTGTAGGACCCTTCACATGTTCACCTGTGCTCTATGAGACCAGACAGGGGCAGGGGCGTGCACAGACTTTCTGAAGAGCAGGGGCGGAAAGGAAAAAAGGGCACTTTAGCACATGTTTTGGCTCCTAGAGGACACTTTAGCACACGTTTTGGCTCCTAGAGGACACTTTAGCACACATTTTAGCTCCTAGAGGACACTTTAGCACACGTTTATGCTCCTAGAGGGCACTTTAGCACACATTTTGACTTCCTAGAGGACACTTTAGCACACGTTTTAGCTCCTAGAGGACACTTTAACACACATTTTAGCTCCTAGAGGACACTTTAGCACACGTTTTGGCATCTAGAGGGCTAAGGAAGGGATAATGCAGCCTCCAGCGAGTGATTCATGACCCTGTCAGGGATTATTTTGCCACATTCCCGTTGGTGTAACATTTATCATCTCGTTGCATCTTTAGGAGATGGTGAACACCGTCAGACAGAACCTGAGGATTCATTTGAGATGCAGTTCAGCACTGACGTGGACGTTTTCCAGTCATAAATCTATAATAATGTTTGTTAGCTGCTTATTTTAATGTTGAAAGCTTCGAGTGGATGAGGTCTCAGAACACTACGGTGGAAGTAAACGATGGCCATGCTCATACTTACTAAGTCTCATAGGTTGTTGCAGCAGTTTTTGAGTTGATTCAGTGATAAATTTAACTGTTTTTACCACTTGAGGATTGAAAGTTCCTCTAAAATCCCACATAAAGAGACTCGGTCCTCGAGGAACACCGCAGAACAATCCATGCTGTGATTTGGGACAAAACAGACTTTTGACATTTGGAGATTTCTGCAGGAATCGAACGTTTGTGTTGTGTAAACTGCCCAGAAACCCCCGTTACTGTCAGTGTCTGTAGAAAAGCTCCTCCGTCCTCTGAACGCTCCGGGTCTCCAGTGTGTGGTTGTAGAGTTTCACGAGGCTGCGATGATCCTTGAGGTCACAACGGCTCAGTTTAGACGGGGAAACGGCTCCTGTGAGGACGAACGCCATGACGCATGAACACAGTTGGACTCAGTGAATCCTCGAGACTCAGCTTTACACTCAATTTATGCAAATCAGGACTCTTTACGGACCCGAGTGTGCAGAAACATTTGAAAAATTAACTTTAGAACAGGTCAAAATGACACGTTTGTACCGCAGGAGATAAACTGCATGCCTGGATTATCCTAAAGTGGGCGTGTCTGTCCGCTGCGCTCCTCCAGCTGTGATTGGTGTTACTCAGGGCGCACTCCCACTGTCCCTCCGTACCGTGCCCGAGGACGCTTCACGGGTAAAGTCTGGTTCCTTTGACCAGTGTGAGTGCAACCGTACCACGTCTAGGAGCGGCACGCTTGTCGTCCACGGCCCGTTTGGGAGAGGTGGGCTTTAGTAAAGCACGTTTGCACGTGTACGAGCACGAGGCCTACGGCGGTTCTGAGGTCATTTCCTGTGCGCCTGTTGGGACGTAGAAAAAAGAAGGAGGGACCATGCGCGGACATTTCAAACAATGGCGGTGAAAGGTTCACGTTGGTGTGATGCGGAGGTGGAGTGTTTACTGCAGATTTGGTCGATGAAAAGATTCAAAAACAGTCGACAAGACGCACAAAAACTCAGAGGTCTACGGAAAGATCTGGAAACAAAGCCACGCATCGCCATGACGTCATCAATGCGTGTGACGTGTTACGGCGTGATGACGTATAGGCAGCAAGAAGCATTCTCCGAGGCCCAGGTAGTGTGAGTACAAACGGGCCTGGAGGGGGGGACAAGGACCCTAAAGCACGGGGCACGGGACGGAGGCACAGTGGGAGGGCGCCCTCACTGCCTGAGCGGTCCAGGGTCGTCTCCCCCTGCTGTAACTGAAGTGTCCTGTTGCTCATATCTTATTTACACTCAGCTGCAGAAGCTTTGATCGTCATTGGGAGAAGAGCCCTGATTAGATTGTGTGGAGTGGGACGACACTGAGGCACGGCCACATTTAGAGCAGCGTCTGTCTGGACACGACCGTATGTTTCTATTCACATCCTCTAACCCGCGGCTCTTCAGCCCTTTTTCACTGGCTCCCTGAAGCTTTGCAAAAAAATAACATAGTTGTTTTTTTGACAGTAGACAATCTTTCAAAGGGAACACCTATTATTTTGGAGTTCAAGGTGATTTTTTAATAAAATATTACGGGAAACTAAAATACGCGTCACATCCTACGTCTACAGCCCAACGCCTTTCCCTGCGATGACCCGCGCTGTCCGCATGCTAACCGTGGATAAACCCCCCAAAAATAGTGACGTTGACATTCATTTGCTTTCTAATGATGACACTTTAGCGCATGTTTTAGCTCCTAGAGGACACTTTAGCACATGTTTTGGCTCCTAGAGGACACTTTAGCACAGGTTTAGGCTCCTAGAGGGCACTTTAGCACACGTTTTGGCTCCTAGAGGACACTTTAACACATGTTTTGGCTCCTAGAGGACACTTTAGCACACGTTTTGGCTCCTTGAGGGCATTTTAGCAGATGTTTAGGCTCCTAGAGGACACTTTAGCACATGTTTTGGCTCCTAGAGGACACTTTAGCACATGTTTTGGCTCCTAGAGGACACTTTAGCACACGTTTTGGCTCCTTGAGGGCATTTTAGCAGATGTTTTGGCTCCTAGAGGACACTTTAGCACATGTTTTGGCTCCTAGAGGACACTTTAGCACAGGTTTTGGCTCCTAGAGGACACTTTAGCACACATTTTGGCTCCTAGAGGACACTTTAGCACACGTTTTAGCTCCTAGAGGACACTTTAGCACACGTTTTGCTCCTAGAGGACACTTTAGCACACGTTTTGGCTCCTAGAGGACACTTTAGCACACGTTTATGCTCCTAGAGGACACTTTAGCACACGTTTAGGCTAAAGTGGGTGTATTATTATTAATTAAATATATCTTTTAATAACGATTCTACATATTCAGCTTTTAAAGGGTCGTAATATCTCACTGTGTGTTCACAGCAACAGTTTTCTTTTTTTTCGTTCTATGATTTTATAAATGCAATAAACTTTATTTTTTATATACATCATATAATTACATATAAACCTTTATAAGCTGTGACAGTGGGTTTGTGGCTCCAGAGGGGGAAAAGGCTGCAGAGCCCGGCTCCTGACCCGGGGACACTGGGGAGCAGATGAAGCTCATGAATAATGTATTTATATTTCTACACATAATAACTAAGCTGTATTACCTTATCGCTGTGATGTGGTCGTATCTTATTACCGTGTGCGAGGCCGGATTACCGAGCAGGCGGCTGCCGCGGGGCTCCAGACCCTCGGGGCACCCAAAGGTCCCGGGTTCACTCTTTATAGGTTTCGTGGTCGTTTGATTAACTGTGGAAGTTTGTGACTGTGTTGCATTGCAGCTGAAATCAGATCATAAGGGCCTTTCAATCGGACCTGCGTCGTACCTTAAAGACGAGACGAGGCCCGTCACCGTGACACATTTGGCTGGGAGATAAAATTGTCCCGGAAATTAATGCGAGATGCGATAATTTTGCCGTTTTGAGACAATTTTCAACTGATACAAGGATCAGATTCAAAGAACGTTTAACACTAGAGCTGGAAAACATTTTAAATATCCAAACAAAACAATAAATCAAATGGACTCTTAGTCTGTTTGTCGCTGTTTTAAACAAAAGTGTCACAGCGGCTCAGGTGAAGTGGTTCACTGCAGCCGTTGGGTTTGAACCTGGAGTTCCCACGCAGCAGCTGTGGCGTTCACTTTGAAACCAACTCCATCTTTGTTTTTATACCTCCAAATCTCGACTAGCGTGTCCTCTAACAGGGCTCTCCTGCTGCACTCTGGGTAACTCCAGGGGCCCCCCCCCACACACAGAGACCGTGCTGCTGACGAGTGACTGACGCGACACCAGACGAGCGTGAACTCCTCATTACGCGGAGGAAGAGAGAGTCGCAGTGGAAACAGATGCACCACAGTGAAAACTCTGTGATAGAGACACCTGGGAAACATGGAAATGGAAATTCACATGGTTGGCAAAGTTATCGAGCTCATTTAAGAGTTATCATGCGATTAATTGATGAGGTTTGCACTGTGAGTAAGTATATAACCTCTAATCCTCAAAGGGACGTAGAATCTGTCGGCAACGGGCCGAAACGTGTGCTAAAGTGTCCTCTAGGAGCCTAAACATGTGCTAAAGTGTCCTCTAGGAGCCAAAACATGTGCTAAAGTGTCCTCTAGGAGCCGAAACATGCGCTAAAGTGCCCTCTAGGAGCCAAAACGTGTGTTAAAGTGTCCTCTAGGAGCCAAAACATGTGCTAAAGTGCCCTCTAGGAGCCAAAACGTGTGCTAAAGTGCCCTCTAGGAGCCGAAACATGCGCTAAAGTGTCCTCTAGGAGCCAAAACGTGTGCTAAAGTGTCCTCTAGGAGCCAAAACGTGTGCTAAAGTGTCCTCTAGGAGACAATTTTTTTCTTGGGTTAATTGGTTACGTCGGTTGTTATCAGGCTAACGTAAGCTAGCTACAGAGACCCGACCCCGGATCAGAGGCTGAAGATGAGATGAGATGAAGATGAATAGTGTAAACGTGGTCCAGCTCTGACACGGCACTGTACTCATTTATTTAATGGCGCTTGGACAGAGGACGGGTGTCGGCGTTTTCTAGGAACAATAATACATCATCTGCAAAAAAGGGCTTATTTTCAGTTATTCCCGGTTTGAGGGGATTGGTTCTAATTACATCAGCGAGTGGATCCATCCTGAGTGCGCACAGAGAGGACGGTAAAGCGTCTCCCTGGTGTGCACCGCGCCCAAGAGGGAAAACTCTGAGTGATTCACAGCGTGTCCCTCTCGACTGCGGTTGATCGTAAATTCAAGGCTCTTCTTCAGCAGCCATCTCTGATGCTCCACACTAGCTTGGTGTCAAAACATACTGAGTGTACGTCCGTGTCTGTATCCAAGAGGCAAACTGAGTGATATCATGATGTTACCCAGTGTGACAATGTCCCCAGCCTCCGAGGCTGCGACGCTCGAACGCTGCGGAGTGAACACACTGCGGGGTCAAGGTTGTGTGTGTGGAGCTGGATTACGACATAACACGCATCAAAACACATTTCATCTCATCTCTGCGGCCCGATCTGTGCTGCAGCGTCAGGGGGGAAGCATCATTTCCGTTGGTTTACCTTCGCGGTACGTGGTGACGCCTGTGTGATCCAGATCTGACGGTGGCGAGGAAGCAGGCGTCTGAAGCTGACGCGCTCACGATGATCATGTTAGATTTAGATCAGAAGCTCTAAAGCCTTATTGTGATGAGAGTGTGAGGGATGGAGATGATGCACGGGGATAGACCTGCACAGCACCACCCACGCATGTTACACACGAGTTGAATGTGTTTCTTGATCAGTACGACACATGTTTGATGAGCAGTGCAGTAAGTTATGGGGGGGAAGCAGTAGTTTTTTTCTCAATGGGAGCAAACAGGTGACCTGACTCCTCCAGATTGATTGGTTCTCACGGTCTCAGCAGAGCCATCTGAACTCTGGTTTAAGAGCCAAAATGTGTGCTAAAGTGCTCTCTAGGAGCCGAAACGTGTGCTAAAGTGTCCTCTAGGAGCCAAAACATGTGCTAAAGTGCCCTCTAGGAGCCAAAATGTGTGCTAAAGTGCCCTCTAGGAGCCGAAACATGTGCTAAAGTGCCCTCTAGGACCCAAAACGCGTGCTAAAGTGACCTCTAGAAGCATAAATGTGTGCTAAAGTGTCTCTAGGAGCCTAAACGTGTGTTAAAGTGTCCTCTAGGAGCCGAAACGTGTGCTAAAGTGTCCTCTAGGAGCCAAAACATGTGCTGAAGTGTCCTCTAGGAGCCTAAACGTGTGCTAAAGTGTCCTCTAGGACCCAAAACATGTGTTAAAGTGTCCTCTAGGAGCTAAAACGTGTGCTAAAGTGTTCTCTAGGAGCCAAAACGTGTGCTAAAGTGTCCTTTAGGAGCCAAAACATGTGCTAAAGTGTCCTCTAGGAGCCAAAGGCCCAATTTCAGGAGCCCGGTCCATATTCAACAGAAGGATCCAGAGAACAAAGAGTTAGTGAGCGGCTTGCTCCATAGCTGCTCATCTCATCCGTGGAAGCCTCCATGTTGTTCACACTCAACAGTCTCTTCTGTTTCACTTCAATCCACCAAAGAAACCAACGCTGATCGGTTCGGTCGCTGCTCAAACGTCTCCAGACTGATCTGAGAGTGAAACACAACAGAGCTCAGAGATCAGGATGTTCTCAGGAGGGTAGAAGTCGTCTTCACCTCTGTATCTCTCTGTGTTTCCTCCCTGACAACGTTGTAAATCAAACATGGCCACAAACCGAGGCCTCAGCGTCGGGGGGGGGGGGTGATTTGGACTCTGTTGTTGTTGGTTTTGCCTTCAGATGTAATTGAGGGGTCGGTCAGAGCTGCCCATTCCTTCACCACAGGCCGTAAATTTCATACTATAGCATCGTTTATTTCTTGTTATAGCACAAATACATCGGAGTCGTGTTACTGCCGCTGCACGAGGCCAAAGCCTGAGACGTTTCTCATCAGCCTGTGTTGGTACAGAACTTCTCATCCCAGGAGAACTGTCGGCGGGATCGGTGCTGCCCGGTGAACTTAGGTCGCACTCCCACTGTGCCTCCGTCCCGTGCCCCGTGCTTTAGGGTCCTTGTCCCCCCCTCCAGGCCCGTTTGTACTCACACTACCTGGGCCTCGGAGAATGCTTCTTGCTGCCTATACGTCATCACGCCGTAACACGTCACACGCATTGATGACGTCATGGCGATGCGTGGCTTTGTTTCCAGATCTTTCCGTAGACCTCAGAGTTTTTGTGCGTCTTGTCGACTGTTTTTGAATCTTTTCATCGACCAAATCTGCAGTAAACACTCCACCTCCGCATCACACCAACGTGAACCTTTCACCGCCATTGTTTGAAATGTCCGCGCATGGTCCCTCCTTCTTTTTTCTACGTCCCAACAGGCGCACAGGAAATGACCTCAGAACCCCCGTAGGCCTCGTGCTCGTACACGTGCGCATGCTCGTGCTCGTACACGTACAAACGGGCTTTACTAAAGCCCACCTCTCCCAAACGGGCCGTGGACGGCAAGCGTGCCGCTCCTAGACGTGGTACGGTTGCACTCACACTGGTCAAAGGAACCAGACTTTAGCCGTGAAACGTGCTTGGGCACGGTACGGAGGGACAGTGTGAGTGCGCCCTAAGTAACAAAAAGTGACGCTGTGATGCAGACTCACACACGAACACCCTGCTATCTGGAAGAGAAGTGTTTCTATGACAACAGGATGAGATAAGAAAGTCAAACAGTGGAGGGTAAGGATCACGGATGACGGCGTGGGGACGCTGATGGGTCAGGATGGAGCGGTGTGAGTTAGAGGAATGGTTTCAGTACCAGCGGGTTCTCTGTCCTGCTGACAGGACCCTCTTTGGCGCCTGATTAATAACTCGGTGTTGTTGCCACGGTTACCGCTGTCAGGGTAACTGATCACCGCAGCAATGGCATTCGAGCTTCCTTAAGGAAATAAGTGGAGCTATTAATCGTGTGGTAATTGGTTAATCCATCGATCCTGGTGCTGGAGGAGGATTCATCTTAAAGTGATCAATGCTCAGTGAGTGTGTGTGTGTGTGTGTGTGGGGGGACCGGGTCTGACTGGGACCGTGTGCTGGAAGGACTGGGTCTGACTGGGACCGTGTGTGGGAGGACTGGGTCTGACTGGGACCGTGTGTGGGAGGACTGGGTCTGACTGGGACCGTGTGTAGGAGGACTGGGTCTGACTGGGACCGTGTGTGGGAGAACTGGGTCTGACTGGGACCGTGTGTGCTGGAGAACTGGGTCTGACTGGGACCGTGTGAGGGAGGACTGGGTCTGACTGGGACTGTGTGTGGGAGGACCGGGTCTGACTGGGACCGTGTGTGGGAGGACTGGGTCTGACTGGGACCGTGTGTGGGAGGACTGGGTCTGACTGGGACCGTGTGTGCTGGGAGAACTGGGTCTGACGGGGACTGTGTGTGCTGGAGAACTGGGTCTGACTGGGACCGTGTGTGGGAGAACTGGGTCTGACTGGGACCGTGTGCTGGAGGACTGGGTCTGACTGGGACCGTGTGTGGGAGAACTGGGTCTGACTGGGACCGTGTGTGGGAGGACTGGGTCTGACTGGGACCGTGTATGGGAGGACTGGGTCTGACTGGGAGAACTGGGTCTGACTGGGACCGTGTGCTGGGAGGACTGGGTCTGACTGGGACCGTGTGCTGGAGGACTGGGTCTGACTGGGACCGTGTGCTGGGAGGACTGGGTCTGACTGGGACCGTGTGCTGGGAGGACTGGGTCTGACTGGGACCGTGTGTGGGAGGACTGGGTCTGACTGGGACCGTGTGCTGGAGGACTGGGTCTGACTGGGACCGTGTGTGGGAGAACTGGGTCTGACTGGGACCGTGTGTGGGAGAACTGGGTCTGACTGGGACCGTGTGTGGGAGGACTGGGTCTGACTGGGACCGTGTGTGGGAGGACTGGGTCTGACTGGGACCGTGTGTGGGAGGACTGGGTCTGACTGGGACCGTGTGTGTCGGAGGGTCTCTTTTCTTCAGCCAAGGACCGTTTCAAGATAGAGATGGCCAATTTTTGGAAGTGACGCGCTCCGGCTATAACTCTCTGCCGCCTCCACCTGTTATATTCTAGGCCCCGAGCATGACTCACACATTAAAATGGTATTATACAGTATGTGTGGCTTTGGTCCCACTCTCGTATTCTCCTCGGGGAGTTTGTGGCGTTGTGCTCCCAGTGTTGGCTCAGCATGCTGCTGCTCGGAGCCTCATTAAAGCTGCACGGTCCTGAGACGGATCATCACAAAGGTGAAGAAAACCCTGGAGGGGGGGGGGGTTACACTCTATGACTTGGCGTTGAAAACCTTCACTATAACAGACAGGAACGTCAGACAGACCCAGCTCAGTGGAGGACGCACATCTGTCTGCACCGGAGAGAGGAAGAGAAGGAGAGAGAGAGAGAGAGAGAGAGAGAAGACGGACAGATGAACAGAGAGAGACACACTTCCAGTTACTATAATAACATCTATAATAATGTGAATATGACTTATTAATACAGCAGAACAGTAGAAACAAGCACAGCTAAGGTGATAGATTATAACAGCAGCAGGGAGCGTCATGCAGGACCACGGCAGGAGGCACCACCACCATCAGCAGAGACCTGCACACAGGACCACGGCAGCAGGCACCACCACCATCAGCAGAGACCTACACACAGGACCACGGCAGCAGGCACCACCACCATCAGCAGAGACCTGCACACAGGACCACGGCAGCAGGCACCACCACCATCAGCAGAGACCTGCACACAGGACTACGGCAGCAGGCACCACCACCATCAGCAGAGACCTACACTCAGGACCACGGCAGCAGGCACCACCACCATCAGCAGAGACCTGAGAGACGACAAAACACAAACATTCATTCATTAGAATCAACTGTGAAAGTGTATAAAAGCTCAGTGCACAGATTCATTTGTGACTTTGACATTTAAACGTGAGGCAGAAGCCGTTTCTGTAACAGTTTCAAGACGCTGCGTTTACAATAAGCGTCTAAATCCAGCGCCGCTTCCTTTCTGCGAGCCCCAGCTCCAGTGAAGCGCGGAGTCAACGCGCACCGGAGCCTCTGAGAATAACCTCCGCTGTGCTTCTTTGCTTTGGCATCCCAGCATCTTTAGAGCGGCTCGATAATAACACACTGCAAAAGCATTTAGAGCCACTTCACACACCGACCACAGGCCTCATCTCTCCGTCTCTCGCTCCGCCTGTCCCTCTGTGTCACTCTCTGCTCTTCCTAAATACACCACAGACGGATTAAGGCTCCAGCTGGGGACACTGTGCATTCCTCAAGTGTCAAGCTCACCCACACGTTTAACCCTTGTTCAGCCAGGTCAGGGGTGGGCGATCCCGGTCCTGGAGAGCCACTGTCCTGCATGTTTTAGGTTCCTCCCTACCCTAACACACCTGAGTCTAACACACCTGAGTCTGACACACCTGAGTCTGACACTAATCAAACTGTGACGAGCTTCAGCTGCTTGATAACGAGCAGAGCGTTAGACTCAGGTGTGTTGGAGCAGAGAGGAACCTAAAACATGCAGGACAGCGGCTCTACAGGACCGGGATTGCCCCCTCCCCCTGAGCCAGGTGAATGGGACACATTAAAATGATGCACATACAGTAACACAGTACGCAAAATGTCCTCCTTTTTAGTAAGATATATTCGCTCTGCAGACCGGGCACGCCTTCACCTGTCGACCCTGTCACAGTGGACTGGTGAGGGGGTCCTGAATCCGTGTTTGCACCGTTCCTCCAGGATCACCTGGTCTCAGCAGGCTCACACTGTGCCCCGCGGAGTCAGCGCACAATAACGCGTCAGGGTAATGGAGCCAGATGCTGGATACGACTCAGAGCTATGACAGTTCAATTCATTCATTCATCCATTCATTCATCTTCAGCCGCTTGTCCCTGTCAGGGTCGCGGGGGGGCTGGAGCCGATCCCAGCTGACATCGGGCGTGAGGCGGGGTCCACCCTGGACAGGACGCCAGTCTATCACAGGACACATAGAGACGAACAGAGACAGACAACCATTCACACCTACGGGTGATTTAGAGTCACCAATGAACCGAACACCTGCACGTCTTTGGACTGTGGGAGGAAACCGGAGAACCCGGAGAAAACCCACGCAGACACGGAGACAACATGCAAACTCCACACAGAAGGGCCCCAGCCCAGCAGTTCTCTGTATTTTACTGATTCCCGGCGTGATTTGGGACACGGCGTCAGACGTCAGTTGTGCAAAAAGACCCATTTCAGATCAATTTTTAAAGTCTGCATCAACCACTCCAGATTCATTCACACACAAGTATTCTGTCATTAAATAAAGTGCTGCTGACGCTTTGACAGGAACCTCAGTCAGTATCACATAGTATCTACAGCGGGGGGGTGCAGTCCTGCTCCTGGAGGACCGTGGTGGTCCTGCTCCTGGAGGACCGTGGTGGTCCTGCTCCTGGAGGGCCGTGGTGGTCCTGCTCCTGGAGGACCGGGGTCCTGCTCCTGGAGGGCTGTGGTGGTCCTGCTCCTGGAGGACCATGGTGGTCCTGCTCCTGGAGGGCTGTGGTGGTCCTGCTCCTGGAGGGCTGTGGTGGTCCTGCTCCTGGAGGGCTGCGGTGGTCCTGCTCCTGGAGGGCCGTGGTGGTCCTGCTCCTGGAGGGCCGGGGTCCTGCTCCTGGAGGACCGGGGTCCTGCTCCTGGAGGGCTGTGCTGGTCCTGCTCCTGGAGGGCTGCGGTGGTCCTGCTCCTGGAGGGCTGCGGTGGTCCTGCTCCTGGAGGGCTGCGGTGGTCCTGCTCCTGGAGGGCCGTGGTGGTCCTGCTCCTGGAGGGCCGGGGTCCTGCTCCTGGAGGACCGGGGTCCTGCTCCTGGAGGGCTGTGCTGGTCCTGCTCCTGGAGGGCCGCGGTCCTGCTCCTGGAGGGCCGTGGTGGTCCTGCTCCTGGAGGGCCGGGGTGGTCCTGCTCCTGGAGGGCCGTGGTGGTCCTGCTCCTGGAGGACCAGGGTCCTGCTCCTGGAGGGCCGTGGTGGTCCTGCTCCTGGAGGACCGGGGTCCTGCTCCTGGAGGACCGGGGTCCTGCATGTTTTAGGTTTCTCCTGCTCTAACGCACCTGAATCTAATGCTCCGCTCGTTTTCAAGCAGCTGAAGCTCGTCACAGGCTTGAAAATAGTTCGGTGTGACCCCGGCCCTCCAGGAGCAGGACCACCGCGGCCCTCCAGGAGCAGGACCCCGGCCCTCCAGGAGCAGGACTGCACCCCCCTGATCTACAGTTCTTAATCATTTCTACGGTTCATTCTTCATGTGGTCTGGGGAGTTGACGGCCTTTTGTTCTGACCCCAGAGTGTGACAGAGACGGCTCTCTGCACAGCTGTGACATTTAATAAAGTCAATCACATGAGTTTATTTGGGATAATTGGAAGGAAGTGTGTGTGTGTGTGTGTGTGTGTGTGTGTGTGTGTGTGTGTGTGTGTGTGTGTGTGTGTGTGTGTGTGTGTGTGTGTGTGTGTGTGTGTGTGTGTGTGTTATGTATACAGTAGCGGGGGATTTATATTTTATCATACAAACAGTTTAACAAGCGTAAAATGGAAAACCACTCACACACTGTCGCACCGATGTGCCGTCATCTCATCAGTGTAAAGATGCAGATGTGTCAGATGTGTCCAGGCTTTAGTTTAATCATAACTTTAAAACATTAAAACATTAAAGTTCCTGTGAAACCAAAGCTAATGATGCCTCTCTGTGTCTCTAGTTTATATCATTGGACTTTCTTCTGTGTCCCACAGCGGCCAGAGGAAAGTGGACGGCACCCCGGACGAGTCAACGAGGCACCGCTGAAGGCTCCAACCAACACGCAGATGTGTGTGTGCGTGTGTGTGTGTGTGTGTGTGTGTGAGACATTATAGAGACATGTATGTGTGTGTGAGAATGTGTGGGTGCGTGCACGTTAAAGGTGGAGTAGTGTGAGCGTTGACGGTGTTCACCATGTCTGAGGAGGACAAGATGAACTGCACCATCAGTCACGAGATCCACCAGTACCTCTTCTCCTGCGTGTACATCCTGGTGCTGCTGGTAAGGACGCGCACATCCTGACTCTCCACACTAAATACTGTGTAACATACGTAATGCACGTGTGTGGTAACTGGAAAAGGTTTGTGGTGTGCCACAGGAAACTGTCCAGTCTCACTTCTAACACGTTTCCCTGCTCTTTGAAACACAACAGTGCAGCATCGACACGCGGGCTGAGTTAATGTGTGCAGGTTACAGCTGAAGCCGTCTGCACCGGAACAGGACGGAGATGTAAAAAGGTGCAGCTGCGGTCGCCTCACAGCTCTGTAGGTTACTCTGTGGAGCAGTCCACAGTGATGGTAAACCTCTCTGTGGGTTCAATACTCGTGGGTCTGGAAGACGAGTTTAGCTGCTGTGCAAGGAAACGGTTTTTGGGCCTCTGTCACTAGAACTAACCTGACCCTCACCAGATGAATTTGGACTCCTCCTCGCTCCTCTCAACCATCTGGGGTCGCTCCAGAGGAAAGTGGTTTCAGGAGGTCGAGCCAATCAGGAGGTTTTTATCGATGTGACGTAGCGGAGAAGCGACTGTTGTGATTCAGACGACAATGGCGGCTCGCATCGAGGAAGCAGGCGTCAACATGGATGCTGCTGTTTCATCCGCGTTCTCCGATCTAGAGAATCTTTCCACTTCTTAGTGGAGTTGGAGTGTCAGCCAGTTAGGAACAACTTAACTTAAAATTAAAGAGGCTGCACTTGATATAGAGGGTCAGTTAGAGCTGGTTAATGTGGCCCGGGAAAGGGAAGTTTGGGGTCCCCTGCTAAAGCTGCTGCTCCCGCGACCCGACCCCGGATAAGAGGCTGAAGATGAGATGAGATGAAACTTAGAGGTCAAGTTTTCTATTGGTGTCGACAAGAAACATCCAAAACGCGCTCACTCTCTCTCCGTGAATACCCCAGAGAATGAGCAGCTGTATTCACACACTCACCGGGAGATCAAGGTCTTTATCACGCCAATGTGGGCATTGTGTTCAGATGAACAGTGTTTGGCCGACACATTTCATGTCATTTGGCTGCTAATGGCAGATCTCCTATGCTCCATTTCTGCCCCAGATCCAAACACCGTTCATCTGAACACAACGGGCAGATGGTCTCAGTCGGCTGCAAACACGGTTCGATGGACTGATCGGATATTTGCGTTCTCACATGTCGGTTAATGTCGAGATACTATCAGGTTTGCAGCACGTGTGACAGGGGATTCAGAGCTCAGGCTCTCAAATAAAAGGCCGTGCAGACAAAGACATTTCTTCAGTTAAGACCCAGGAGGATTGCCGGCAGCAGCCACATTGTGATTAGATCTCAGTGACTTCTAAGCAGATGAGGAGCTGCTTTAAGTGCTCTTAGACCTGAAGATTACTGGCACGTCCATTTGTTTCTTAAATGAGAAAGTTAGGAGCTGCTTTTAGCCTGAAGATGTTTTGTGAATACAGAATACAGGCCCTGAGCCTCTGCTAAGACCAGGCAGGGAGAGGACGTGAGTGGATGAACAGACGGGGTTACGAGAGCAAATCTGAAGGAAAACGTGTTTAGAAACTGAGTCTCTCTGCAAAAGTATTGTTATATGTTCCATCACTGACCTGTGTTAAAGGGAAATACCGGCGTAAAATCATCCCAGGGTCTTTTTCGGCAAATACACTCATCAAATAATCCTGCAGAGACGCTAACAGCCGGACGTGGCTAACACAGATTAGCTCGGGGCAGCACGGTGAAGGCATTCAAAGGTCTTTTTTAACCACTAATGCTGCTGAAAATAACAGCAAACCTCTGCAGCAGCATGAGAAGAGTCCCTACACACACAACAAAGCATCATCAGCGTAGTTAGAGAAGCCAGAGTTTATTAAAGAGTGTTTTAAAGACTTACCTACTGGCCCCTGTACCAGCTCCTCTCATAGTAAAGTCCATTACAGTGGAAGAAGCCCATTGGTGCTTTGTTGTGTGTGTAGGGACTCTTCTCATGCTGCTGCAGAGGTTTGCTGTTATTTTCAGCAGCATTAAAGTTAAATATTGCATCAATGAATAAATACAAATGTGACTTTTGTTTCTGCAGCTTTAACTAAACTCACATTCAAACACTTTCCCGTCACTCTTTTAATAAACTCCACTAAACGACTCAAAACCACCACAAAAAGATGCAAAACGACCACAAAAAGATGCAAAATGACCACAAAAAGATGCAAAATGACCACAAAACGATGCAAAATGACCACAAAACGATGCAAAATGACCACAAAACGATGCAAAAGGGCCACAAACGATGCAAAATGACCACAAAACGATGCAAAATGACCACAAAAAGATGCAAAATGACCACAAAAAGATACAAACCCACCAGCAGGTTCACTAACTACGCTGTTGCTGCTTTGTTGTGTGTGTAGGGACTCTTCTCATGCTGCTGCAGAGGTTTGCTGTTATTTTCAGCAGCATTAGTGGTTAAAAAAGACCTTTGAATGCCTTCACCGTGCTGCCCCGAGCTAATCACTGTTAGCATCTCTCCTGGATTTCTCCGTTAATAGTTGTAACATGAAACAAACTGTCTGGATGGATATTTGATGAGTGTATTTGCAGAAAAAGACCCTGTGACCCTGTAATTTCCCTTTAACAGTTTGGTTTATTTGCCCGTGGTCGGAGCAGGAGCGAGGCGGACTAAACATGGTAACGAAGAGCGTCTGGTGTCAGAGAATCCAAATAATCCCAATAAACGATCCTCTCGGTTTCAGGTCGGCATTCCCTCCAACCTGTACTCTCTGTACCACGCGGCTCAGCAGCTGAAGCAGAAGAACGAGCTGGGAGTGTATCTGCTGAACCTGACGGCGTCTGATCTGTTGTACCTGGCGTCGTTGCCGCTCTGGCTGCAGTACTTCTTCCAGGTAAAGTGACACCACTCTGTTATTCTCTCATAATCTCTAGGTCGTCCTCACACGAGCCGTCCATCGTTGTCTCCAGTCTTCCCGGTTCTCTATACATCTTTCCAGTTCGCTGGTACTCTGGGCTCCTGCCTCTCTCTTGAGTACGTCCACGTATGTCAGTGTGGGACGATATCAGAGTCCTGTCCAGACGGGGTTCGTGGGAGAGAAATGTTTGAAATTGGGCTGATAAACGTGCACTTGTGACGTAGTTTGGGAATTAAAGGAAAGACCTGCTCATGTGTGACTCCTGTCAGGGCGGGTTGACAGAGGAGGGCTGCACGTCCACAAATCCACATACAGCGTGGTGTATTTTGTCCCCGGGGTGCACTCCCACTGTCCATCCGTACCGTGCCCCAGGACGTTTCACGGCTAAAGTCTGGTTCCTTTGACCAGTGTGAGTGCAACCGTACCGCGTCTAGGAGCGTCACACTTGCCGTCCACGGCCCGTTTGGGAGAGGTGGGCTTTAGTACAGCACGTTTGCACGTGTACGAGCACGAGCGTGCGCACGTGTACGAGCACGAGGCCTACGGCGGTTCTGAGGTCATTTCCTGTGCGCCTGTTGGGATGTAGAAAAAAGAAGGAGGGACCATGCGCGGGTGTTTATTCAAGGTTCTGCTTCAGACTCTGCAGCCTTCTCTTATGTAACATTATAGAACGACCACGGACTTTAGCACAGCAGCGTAGTTTTAGGAATATTTAACCTTAAAGCAACACTGTGTAACGTTTTCCTGTATGATTCTTGTACTTTAAATGATTCTTGGTGCGTATATGTACGTATACGTGTGTTTATATATATGTTCATATACTTATATTTGTATTTTCATCATTGCACTTTAACATGATTGATCACATGACCTGTCTTGGGCGCCCATGAGGAGGTGTGTGTCCCCACTTAGGGCTGGGTCTCCTGTGCCGACTCACTGCTTCTTTTCTTGCTTTTTTCACTTTCTTGCACTTTTCTCTTCATACCTTTCATGCTCATCTTTCTATCTCACAGTCCAGTCCATCTGCTGTCACCCCCCTGTCCCCCGCCTGTCGTCTTGGACATGCACCTGCTGCAGAGTCTCCTTTCATGTGAGTGTGTGTGTTGTTGTTTCAGGATGATGACTGGAGCCACAGGGAGTGGTTGTGTCAGCTCTGTGGTTTCCTGCTCTATGAGAACATCTACATCAGCATCGGTTTCCTGTGCTGCATCAGTCTGGATCGTTACCTGGCTGTGGTCCACCCTTTAAGGTAATTTGGATTTGGCACGGTAAACATGCAGCAGGTCACCGCCACTGTTTCCTTTACAGAGTCGTTTTTCTAATTAAGGGTTCGTCCACACGATCGAAAACAACCTTTTTATTCTCCGTTGTTCTTAAAAAGGTTCCCGTCCCCTCGGCCTCGACTCTTAAATCTCTGCGTCCACATGAAACCAGGTGCAGAGACTCCAAACGCTGTAGTACCCATGCCAGGCCTGGAGGTGGCGCTGTAACTGCCACAGAAATACACCAACAACGGAGAAGAAGAGACGGGGAGACGCTGTGGAGAATCCAAACACCGGAGAGTTCCTCTCCAAATCCTCCTCCATCCTAGAGACAAACGTGTCCCTGGTTCTGGTCTTAGTGGAGACTTTGGTGCTGTTCTGGACTCTGATGCACCCTTCACTCTGCAGTTAGTGTCCTCACTGAGCAGAGGGGGCTGCTGGGAGCCCCTTCACTCTGCAGTTAGTGTCCTCACTGAGCAGAGGGGGCTGCTGGGAGCCCCTTCACTCTGCAGTTAGTGTCCTCACTGAGCAGAGGGTGCTGCTGGGAGCCCCTTCACTCTGCAGTTAGTGTCCTCACTGAGCAGAGGGGGCTTCCCCGTCCCAAAGCACTCCCAGGAGCCACTTTCTCACTACATTTAGAGACTTTTCACAGCTTCTTAGAACTGGATTTAGAAACAGAGACATGCACGGACATTTCAAACAATGGCGTGAAAGGTTCACGTTGGTGTGATGCGGAGGTGGAGTGTTTACTGCAGATTTGGTCGATGAAAAGATTCAAAAACAGTCGACAAGACGCACAAAAACTCTGAGGTCTACGGAAAGATCTGGAAACAAAGCCACGCATCGCCATGACGTCATCAATGCGTGTGACGTGTTACGGCGTGATGACGTATAGGCAGCAAGAAGCATTCTCCGAGGCCCAGGTAGTGTGAGTACAAACGGGCCTGGAGGGGGGGACAAGGACCCTAAAGCACGGGGCACGGGACGGAGGAACAGTGGGAGGGCGCCCTCAGAGTCCAGTTCTGTAAACAGTCTCTGGGTCCGTCTCTGTCCTCTCACGCAGCAGCACTGTTGTTGTTGTTATGTGACGCCGCAGGTTCAGAGGTCAGAGGTGGGGCCATGACGCTGTCCCTAACAAAGTTGGAGCTTTCACCGTCCAGACCACAACGCCATGGGGGGCGTTTTTAAATCTTCCCACTCTGGGACCCGGTTTCTAAAGATCCTGTTTTCAGGCTCCGATAACGCCGGCTGCTGTGGACGGGCGACTAAACCAGACTAAAGTTGTGCGGTTACAGGAAAACGCGTCTCCGTGTGTTCGGGCCCTAAATGTCGACCATGTTTAACGCTTAATCACCGTTTCTCTCCTCTCCGCCTCTTCTTCCGTCTCCAGGTTCACGTCTCTCCGCTCCATGAGTGCAGCGTGGCTCGTCAGCACCGTCATCTGGCTGAAGGAGATCGCCGTGGGCGTGGTGTTCTTCCGCCATAAAGAGCTGAGCAGAGACCGCAAGAACCAGTCGGTGTGCTTCGAGCACTACCCCATGCAGCCGTGGGAGTACTCCATCAACTATTACCGCTTCACCGTCGGCTTCATGTTCCCGCTGGCTATTCTTTCGGTACGAGATCATATCAAAAAGATTTTCATGCAGGCATTTTATTGCTTTTAATCACATTTGTGTGATGTATTAATATTTTATGTCCCACTGAAGGAGTGATTCAAGTCGGACTGTAGTTTAATGAGCGGTGTGTTTGTGTTGGATTTAAAGATATTAACGAGTTAGAATCTCTTCTTCTCTACTTTTGCTTCTGTTACGCTACGTTTCGGCACGTCACAGATGCATGTTTCAGTGGTTTCCTCCTAAAAGTGAAATGTAACAAACCTAAGGTAACCACGGTCCACTCTCTGAGTCAGGCTGCCTCATGGGGACGTCTGTAAAGCAGCAGAGGATCTTGGGAAATGAACGTGTTGGCAGCGATTTGGCAAAAGTTAGGTTTGCTTTACATGCAGCAGAAAAACACACAGACACTTTATTAAGCACCGGGTGTGCCTAATAAAGTGGGTGCTGAGTATATAGCTAAACAGGAACAAGGTGGTAAAGTAGTAAGTAGTAAAGCCCACCTTTGAAGTGCGATGCTTCTCTGCACCTTCCTCTGAAAAATCGATATTTGAACATTAATGTAAATCTGAAAAACACAAACAAATGACCAGAAAACATGACATGTAGCGCAAGAGAGGAGTGCACGCCAGGTGGGACTTTACACAGCGATGGTTGAAGGGACGATCTCAGCCTTCGAGAAACATTTCACTGGGTTCTTAAAGTTGTGGCCCGACTGTCCGCTACGGGAGAACGACCGTCCGTACGTCAGTACCGTCCGTACCGTCCGTACCGTCCGTACCGTCCGTACCGTCCGTACAACGGCAAACTGTGATCCCCTGTGTCCGTCCCTTCAGCCGTCGCTGCTTATAGCCCCTAATGGTTTTGCTGGCGACGCGTTCCTGGTGACCTTGGTGTGATTGGGATGTCAGATGTGTTTGTTTCTGTTCAGATCAGCTACCTGTGCGTCCTCCGTGCCGTGGGTCGCAGTGCCGGGACGCAGCCGGACCAGAAGACGAGAATCAGGCAGTTAGTCAGCAGCACCATCCTCATCTTCCTCGTGTGCTTCTCCCCCTACCACGTCTTCCTGTTGGTGCGCACGCTGCTGGAGCGAGACTGCACCTTTATCGCAGGTACAGTTTCTGTTCTGCAGAGTCTCCAGAGGATGAAATCGTTTTTGTCTTAACCCTATTTTTTAATTCCAGGAATATTCAACTACTACCACATGTCGCTGCTGCTGACCACCCTGAACTGCGTGGCCGACCCGGCTCTCTACTGCTTCGTGAGCGAAAGTGCCCGCCGCGGCCTGTACAGAGCCATATTCCGGCCTGTTGGTAGGATACTGTGCTGCTGCTGTCGCCGCGGCAACGCAAGCCCTGCCAACCCTGCGACCGATTCGCACGAGGTCGCCACCGACGAGAACAACGGGCATCCGACTGTGATGCTCACAAACACCAGCAAACTTCACAACTTAAGAACAGACACTTCCTGCGAAAACACAATTTTGATCACACAGACTCATGAAAAGATCATCACCACCTTAATCGTACAGAACAACAGACACTCTGACAGACGTGTGGACGCTGACGGAAAGCCCAGCTGTGTGATAGCCATGGAGGAGCAGAGCCTAAAGACAAAGAGGACTGAAGAGACTGAGAGGAACACCAGCTAAAACAGTCCAAGCAGTGATCAGAGGCCTCAGAGCAGTGGAATTAAGAGCGCCCTCCCACTGTGCCTCCGTCCCGTGCCCCGTGCTTTAGGGTCCTTGTCCCCCCCTCCAGGCCCGTTTGTACTCACACTACCTGGGCCTCGGAGAATGCTTCTTGCTGCCTATACGTCATCACGCCGTAACACGGCACACGCATTGATGACGTCATGGCGATGCGTGGCTTTGTTTCCAGATCTTTCCGTAGACCTCGGAGTTTTTGTGCGTCTTGTCGACTGTTTTTGAATCTTTTCATCGACCAAATCTGCAGTAAACACTCCACCTCCGCATCACACCAACGTGAACCTTTCACCGCCATTGTTTGAAATGTCCGCGCATGGTCCCTCCTTCTTTTTTCTACGTCCCAACAGGTGCACAGGAAATGACCACAGAGCCGCCGTAGGCCTCATGCTCGTACACGTGCGCACGCTCGTGCTCGTACATGTGCAAACGTGCTTTACTAAAGCCCACCTCTCCCAAACGGGCCGTGGACGGC
>NC_139837.1:1983739-2028739 GCF_963691815.1 Echiichthys vipera | reverse complement strand
AAGAAGAGGAAGATCGAGACGAAGGAGGAGGTCGTGGCCTGACGTGAGTCACTCCAAAGACATCATCATTAGGCAACTGAAGTGACCACAAAGAGGAAACAACAAACGTGTCACGATGACGTCACATTGTCGCATTGCTGTGACCTTCACTTAAACATTTACACAAGATGACACGAGAATAAAACGTGCTTTCAGGCTTCATGAAAACCCATGAATGACATGTACCTGTGCCACCATGTTGCATTTGGTAAATGGACTTGTACGTATAAAGCGCCTTTCTGGTCTTCTGACTACTCAAGATGCTTTCACAGTGTTTGTCACATTCACCCGTTCACACAGACATTCACACTGATGGCAGTGGACATCTACAGACCATCTAATCTGACCATTCACACCACATTCACACACCCATGTGCAGCACGAGGAGCAATTCAGGGTTCAGTGTCTTGCCCAAGGACACTTCAACATGCAGATCAGGGAAGCTGGGGACCGAACCACTGATCTCTTGAATGGAGGACGACCCACTCTTCCACTGAACTTGACACTAACTTGAGGATGCAGCCATATGCATACTGTTTATCAATCATCCTCTGCTGTGCTGGTGTTACACACGGTTCTTCGTTTTCTTGTGTAAGCTGAAAAAAGATGCTCATACGGTTTCGTGGGGCAAATTTAAATGGAGTGGAAACCACAGTGATGGGGCACAAAGCAGCCCCGTGCTGGGCAGGACTGGGAGTGTGTTGTGGGGCCGTGGTGGATGGAGAGTCTCTGCAGGGTGCCCGTCTGTCCCCTTGAGTCTCCAGGTGCAGACAGCCCACATGTAAAGACCTGCGTCTGCTGACCCAAACCTCAGTATACACACAGGGGCATTTAACCTCCCAACCAGAACGGGATTAGTTACCGTCACTGCAGTTGTTCACGAAATACGATAACAAGCAGCTTCTGGGAAAAATGGCTCCATCTGGGAAACCAACCTCAGCTGTTTACGTCTGAGTCTTTCCTGCTTCTCTCTTCTGTGTGGGTGAACTATTGCAGTGCTCGTTCAAAACATACTCGTCTGGAACAGGAAGGTCGATGCTGCTTGCGGGTTTTTCTTCTTGAGAACCGTGCCTAAAAACTTCATGCTGGATGCCGCTCCTTTTTTATTCCTGGGCAACACACTTGCTTTGACTCAGCTGCGTCACACACCGAGTCGGGGCTCCTCACGCTCAGAAACACAGATGAAATACAATCTGGTTTATGGGAAAAAATCTCAAAGGGTAAAGTTTACCAGTAGGCCGGGGGGGTTGTGTCAGCAGACACAGGTCTTTACATGTGGGCTGTTTGTACCTGGAGACACAAGGGGACAGATGGGCATCCTGCAAAGACTCTCCATCCACCACGGCCCCACAACACACTCCCAGTCCTGCCCAGCACGGGGCTGCTTTGTGCCCCATCACTGTGGTTTCCACTCCATTTAAATTTGCCCCACAAAAACCGTATGAGCCTCTTTTTTCAGCTTACACAAGAAAACAAAGTACCATGTGTAACAACAGCACAGCAGAGGACGATTGATAAACAGTATGCATATGGCTGCATCCTCAAGTTATTGTATAGTTGTATTATCAAATGCGGCGGCTGTGGCTCAGTAGAAGAGTGTGTTGTCCTCCATTCAAGAGATCAGTGGTTTGATCCCCAGCTCTCCTGGTCTGCGTGTCGAAGTGTCCTTGGGCAAGACACTGAACCCTGAATTGCTCCTCGTGCTGCACATGGGTGTGAATGTGTGTGTGAACAGGTGAAGACTAGAAAGGCTCTTTATAAGTCTGTTTACCAAATGCAACATGGTGGCAAAGGTACATGTCAGTCATGAAGCTTGAAAGCACGTTTTATTCTTGTCCTCTTCTGTAAATGTTTAAGTGAAGATGGCGAGGGGAGCAACTAAAATGTCTCCAAAAGGCTAAATTTTTATTATGATGTTTAATTAAGACAAATATTGAATAATTGTACTATTCTGATTCATGTTGTAGCCTGATATAACTTACAAAACGCCTCCTAAACACTTGGAAATATGCAGCAGAGGAGTTCTTCTGCAGAGGAACACGTTGCACTGCTGCGTTTACCTGACTGCTAAATGTTACTGGTTAAGCTTTCTCTCCTCCTGACGTGTAGCAGAAACCACGGCAGGTCACTTAACAGTCAGCTGCATGCCTTTCTGTATTCAGCGTGTTCTGTAATCACACATAACGGAGCGACCTGTCAGGCCTCTGTGTTTGTGCCGTTCCTTCACTCTGTGTTTCCTGACGCTCGTTACCATTCAGACTCTGCCTGAATCCATCTGAGCACGCCACGGTCGAAACTATCAGCATTATTACGAGTCGAGGAATAAAACAGCGAAAGCAGCCGAGACCAATATGACTCCATTTCCCCTCCAGGCTCCAGATGAGACGCGATGGTGCACACACTGACTGCGTTTGTATCAACACGGAGGTACGCAGGTTTGATACCAGAGCAGTTTCTCATTGAGCCCCATGTTAAACAGGCCGTTTACACAGCATCATTAAACCTGTTTAAGGACAAAAGAACATTCTAGTCTGTGTGTTTAGATCAGATCTCCATGACAACACTGAGGGGGAGGGGCTAGTTCTTATTTTATTGGAGGTTTAAGTTTATGAATAATTAGGGGCGTGGCCTCTTGAGTGACAGCTAGCCTCTGGCCCTCACTTCTCCTCGGAGGTAAACGTCAGCCAGATGGACGTACGCCCCTCCCCCCAACGTCACATACATGCCCTTTTTTGGTCAGAGGAAATGAGGCGGAGTCAAAGTCCGGACGTGAGGACGAGATGCTACGTCCATTTTTTGTACAGTCCGCTCCTCTAAGCGCACGTAGAGCCTGTTGTTTGTTTTGCGCCCGTATCATCGTGTCCACTCAGCACAGTTCACAGTTCGCGCACGCGCCACAGATCCACTCCTCGCAATACAATATCACAGACACGCCTCAAGCTAGCATACGCTAAATGACGTTATCAGTTGCTATCTATGAGGAAGTTAGCCAGCCTACCTCCATGTAGCGTGTACTCCGTGCTGTTTATGGATGAGAGAAGACACGGGCGCTTTTACAGTAATCTGGTTCACGTGCACTGACGAGCACTCGATGGGAGAGAGGGAGGAGCTCGGTGGTAGAGGGGGAGGGGCGTGAGAGCTGTAAACAGCCGATTGCAGCTTTAATCGTTGTTGAGAAAGCTACTTCCCCTGCACGTATCAGACCAACACGTATTTTTTATTTCCATCATACACTGAAAAAAAGCACCGCCTGTCAGAAAACACCGTAACGGCTGTAAAGGTGCACAAGAGAGCGCCATAAGCTCGACTTAATAACTAAATAACATTTATTACACAACCTTCAGATTAGTGGCATCATATTTTATTTATATTACATCATCAGATTTTTCCAACAGTACCATTTAAACTATTTTACAACAGTGTTCAACACTAACGACACTCAGACACTCAGACACTGGTGCAGGTGGAGGGTCGTTAAGAAGCAAAGCACTTTGTACGCAGCATCACAAGCATCCTTCAAAAACACATCATCACTGTCACTTTATTCTTTTTACATTTATTGATCATAGAGTCATCAATGAACTGAACACCTCCATGTCTTTGGACTGTGGGAGGAAACCGGAGAACCCGGAGAAAACCCACGCAGACACCCGTAGGTGTGAATTTCAGACACTTGGACCTGGACCTCGTTCTTTGGGTCGTGAACTGATGGGACAGATTTGTTGAAATGCAGCGTCCTAATTCATGATATATGGAAGTAAACCATTTATCGAAACATGCGTGTATTTGCTTCCTTCAGTGCATTAATAGATTTTTCAGGTTTTGGTTGATAAACATAAAGAAAGCAAAGTGGAAATAGAGCCTCCAGACTCCTCTTCAGGTAGGATCCTCTGACAATCGTCCATTTAACGCTTACCGTTACAGTAACAACTGTAAAGGTGATCAGGTGCTTAGAGGTTGTTCGGCACGACCGTGAGTTAGCTTTGTGCTGTTGGGGATAAGTTTGAATTCACGTATTTTGCATAACATTTAAAATGCATCATCATATGTAGTGGTTAGCACTGTCACCTCACAGCGAGAGGGTTCCTGGTTCGAATCCCGGCTGGGGCCCTTCTGTGTGGAGTGTGCATGTTGTCCCCGTGTCTGCGTGGGTTTTCTCCGGGTTCTCCGGTTTCCTCCCACAGTCCAAAGACGTGCAGGTGTTCGGTTCATTGATGACTCTAAATCACCCGTAGGTGTGAATGGTTGTCTGTCTCTGTTCGTCTCTATGTGTCCTGTGATAGACTGGCGTCCTGTCCAGGGTGGACCCCGCCTCACGCCCGATGTCAGCTGGGATCGGCTCCAGCCCCCCCCCACGACCCCGACCCCGGGATAAGCGGCTGAAGATGAATGAATGAATGATCATAGTGTGTGAACGATGCTGCTTCTTTTGGGAGTGAAAGGTTTGTTTCAAAGCATAGAAGCAACATCGTTCACTCATTGTTCACTCGTTCACTCAGTTTGTTTCCAGGTGCTCTTGGAGCAGCAGAGAGTTGCACAGCTTCTTCCCGACTTCCTCGACATCGTTGTCAAAAGTGACGCTGCTTTAAAAGTTCAGGTAAAAGTAGAAAAGGTTCACTCCTAAAGTCAGCTCCCGTTCAAGTGTGCGATACTGGAGGGAGACGCCATTGCGCAGTGATGGAGGTGGAGAAACCACACGGATTCAACTACATTGGGATTCATGATTCTTTACAATCTTTATTAAAGGAAATTCATTCATTCATTGATGTAATTCAGCAATGGCAGCGCGGCATGATGGGACAAACACAAACCACCGTCGATACAGATGCAAAATACAGTTCAGGGTTAAAAGTTCAACGTTGGCTATTTATTCCTATCATTATCCACATGCTAACTGTTTAAATGTCGGTGTTAGCTTGCTAACTAGTGTTTAGCCACATACATAACTACATACATGTTCAGGTGTTACAGCTGACTTACTCTTTTAATCAATAATCAATCATAATATCTCTGTTTTTTCTCATTAGTGGAGCTGCTCCAGATGCTTTCCGTGAACAGTAGCTAACAGACACTAACAGTGATTAGCTCGGGGCAGCACGGTGAAGGCATTCAAAGGTCTTTTTTAACCACTAATGCTGCTGAAAATAACAGCAAACCTCTGCAGCAGCATGAGAAGAGTCCCTACACACACAACAAAGCAGCAACAGCGTAGTTAGTGAACCCAGAGTTTATTAAAAGAGTGTTTTAAAGACTTACCTACTGGCCCCTGCACCAGCTCCTCTCATAGTAAAGTCCATTACAGTGGAAGGAGCCCATTGGTGCTTTGTTGTGTGTGTAGGGACTCTTCTCATGCTGCTGCAGAGGTTTGCTGTTATTTTCAGCAGCATTAGTGGTTAAAAAAAGACCTTTGAATGCCTTCACCGTGCTGCCCCGAGCTAATTACTGTTAGCCACATCCGGCTGTTAGCGACTCTCCCGGATTTCTCCGTTAACAGTTGTTAAATAAAAACATCACTGAGACTAAAGAGGAAGAGTCGATCAGAGCTTTGCGGCGTTGGAGCCGAGTGTGACCTCCAGTAGTTTGGTGATGATGTCAGAGTGTGTGGGGTGAAAGGTCAAACCGTCCACCTCCATGGCCAGGTGACCCGTTTTCCCGCTTCTTATCCCAAAACGCACCAGGGTGGAAAGGATCGACTCCTCCTGAAGAACAAAGAGAGAGAGAGAGAGAGAGAGACAGGGGATAAATGAGTGCTGGAAAATGCACTGTAGGCATTTTTTGTTACTTTTCAAGCGGCTCCTCCAACTGCGCTCACACAGCTCCAGGTCGTCCGGGGGATTTCTACGACAGTTTTACCCACGTTTTTTATTGTTTCACCGTCCCAAAGTGTGTGTATCGTGACTCTCTCTCTCTCTCCCTCTCTCCTAGCAGCTTCAGAGGAAGTGAACCCGGTCCGGTCAAGTCGACGGGTCGGGAGCTTCTCTCTGATTGGCTGAAAGAACATCTCAAACCCAGCTCTTACAAATTGAAACTCTACACAATTTATTTTATTACAGTTGTAGTTCTCTTTTTTAAGTGAAGATCTGTTTTTCATTGATTTTCCACTTTGAATTGCAGTGTTTTTAATTCAAACATCTTGGTTTTTGAGATGTAATGAGCTAATTTACGGCTTTTCACTCATCTTCTCTGTTTTTTCATACACAATGAGCTTTCTTTAATACGGATTACAGATTTGAACCGGGTTACATGTACACCAGGCACAGGGCTAATGAACGCCAGAAACCCAAACGCATGAGGTTAAATGGGTTCAAACGCTGTTAGGAGTGACGACAGGTCTGTTGCACTCACACTGGTCAAACGAACTAGACTTTAGCTGTGAAACGGGCTTGGGCACGGTACGGATGGACCGTAGGTGTGCGCCCTAGGAAGTTAAGGGCGCACTCACACTGTGCCTCCGTCCCGTGCCCCGTGCTTTAGGGTCCTTGTCCCCCCCTCCAGGCCCGTTTGTACTCCCACTACCTGGGCCTCGGAGAATGCTTCTTGCTGCCTATACGTCATCACGCCGTAACACGTCACACGCATTGATGACGTCATGGCGATGCGTGGCTTTGTTTCCAGATCTTTCCGTAGACCTCGGAGTTTTTGTGCGTCTTGTCGACTGTTTTTGAATCTTTTCATCGACCAAATCTGCAGTAAACACTCCACCTCCGCATCACACCAACGTGAACCTTTCACCGCCATTGTTTGAAATGTCCGCGCATGGTCCCTCCTTCTTTTTTCTACGTCCCAACAGGCGCACAGGAAATGACCTCAGAACCGCCGTAGGCCTCGTGCTCGTACACGTGCGCACGCTCGTGCTCGTACACGTGCAAACGTGCTTTACTAAAGCCCACCTCTCCCAAACGGGCCGTGGACGGCAAGCGTGCCGCTCCTAGACGTGGTACGGTTGCACTCACACTGGTCAAAGGAACCAGACTTTACCCGTGAAACGTGTTTGGGCACGGGACGGAGGCACAGTGGGAGGGCGCCCTAGGAAGTTAAGTTGACTTCATATCTACTTCTTAAGTTTACGTTAAATCTAGTTGTATGTAGCCAGTATAATAAACGTGATCTGTGAAAGTGTCACCTTGTCCACAGACGGCAGGTTAGCAGTCCAGTCCTGGAGCTGTTCTCGGGGGACTGCGTGATCCAAACCGAGGCCTTTCTTTCTGTAGCGCTGGTGCGAGGGGCAGGTGTGCAGCAGGTAGAGCCCACAGGCCACAGCGTATCCGCCCCAGTTAGACACGCCTGCAGGAGGGGAGGAGGGCGGGAGAAGGCAGATCAACCAACGTGACGTTTTATCTCATCATATACATTTCATCTCAATTTTGACTTTTTGTGTCATAATTCTGACTTTTCGTCTCTTAATTCTGACTTTTTCACCCATAATTCTGACTTTTCCTCTCATAATTCTGACTTTTCCTCTCATAATTCTGACTTTTCCTCTCATAATTCTGACTTTTCCTCTCATAATTCTGACTTTTTCACCCATAATTCTGACTTTTCCTCTCATAATTCTGACTTTTCCTCTCCTAATTCTGACTTTTTCACCCATAATTCTGACTTTTCCTCTCCTAATTCTGACTTTTTCACCCATAATTCTGACTTTTCCACTCATAATTCCGACCTTTCCTCTCATAATTCAGACTTTTCCTCATAATTCTGACTTTCCTCTCATAATTCCGACCTTTCCTCTCATAATTCTGACTTTTCCTCTCCTAATTCTGACTTTTTCACCCATAATTCTGACTTTCCTCTCATAATTCTGACTTTTTCACCCATAATTCTGACTTTTCCTCTCCTAATTCTGACTTTTTCACCCATAATTCTGACTTTTCCTCTCATAATTCTGACTTTTTCACCCATAATTCTGACTTTTCCTCTCATAATTCTGACTTTTTCACCCATAATTCTGACTTTTCCTCTCCTAATTCTGACTTTTTCACCCATAATTCCGACCTTTCCTCTCATAATTCAGACTTTTCCTCATAATTCTGACTTTCCTCTCATAATTCCGACCTTTCCTCTCATAATTCTGACTTTTCCTCTCATAATTCTGACTTTTCCACTCTTAATTCTGACTTTTCCCTCATAATTCTGACTTTTCCTCTCATAATTCTGACTTTTT
Source organism: Echiichthys vipera (assembly GCF_963691815.1). Classification (NCBI taxonomy): domain Eukaryota; kingdom Metazoa; phylum Chordata; class Actinopteri; order Perciformes; family Trachinidae; genus Echiichthys; species Echiichthys vipera. The sequence goes on along the minus strand of NC_139837.1, from coordinate 2,020,536 downwards.
CTCTCTTAATTATGTCTTTTCCTCTCATAATTCTGACTTTTCCGCTCATAATTCTGACTTTTCCTCTCATAATTCTGACTTTCACTCATAATTCTGACTTTTCCACTCATAATTCTGACTTTTCCTCTTATAATTCTGACTTTTCCACTCATAATTCTGACTTTCCTCTCATAATTCTGACTTTTCCACTCATAATTCTGACTTTTCCTCATAATTCTGACTTTTCCTCTCATAATTCTGACTTTTCCTCTCATAATTCTGACTTTTCGCTCATAATTCTGACTTTTCTCTCTTAATTCTGACTTTTCCTCTCATAATTCTGACTTTTCCACTCATAATTCTGACTTTTCCTCTCATAATTCTAACGTTTCTTCTCAATTATGACTTTTCCTCTCATAATTCTGACTTCTCCTCTCATAATTCTGACTTTTCTCTCTTAATTCTGACTTCTCCTCATAATTCTGACTTTTCCTCTCATAATTCAGACTTTTTCTCTCATAATTCAGACTTTTCCTCTCATAATTCTGACTTTTCCCTCATAATTCTGACTTTTCTCTCATAATTCTGACGTCTCCTCTCATAATTCTGACTTTCCTCTCATAATTCTGACTTTCCCTCTCATAATTCTGACTTTTCCTCTCATAATTCTGACTTTTCCTCTCATAATTCTGACTTTCACTCATAATTCTGACTTTTCCACTCATAATTCTGACTTTTCCTCTCATAATTCTGACTTTTCTCTCTTAATTCTGACTTTTCCTCTCATAATTCTGACTTTTCCTCTCCTAATTCCGACTTTCACTCATAATTCTGACTTTTCTTCTCTTAATTCTGACTTTTCCTCTCAATTATGACTTTTCCTCTCATAATTCTGACTTCTCCTTATAATTCTGACTTTCCCTCTCATAATTCTGACTTTTCCACTCATAATTCTGACTTTTCCTCTCATAATTCTGACTTTCACTCATAATTCTGACTTCCACTCATAATTCTGACTTTTCCACTCATAATTCTGACTTTTCCTCTAATAATTCTGACTTTTCCACTCATAATTCTGACTTTTCCTCTAATAATTCTGACTTTTCCACTCATAATTCTGACTTTCACTCATAATTCTGACTTTTCCACTCATAATTCTGACTTTTCCTCATAATTCTGACTTTTCCTCTCATAATTCTGACTTTTCACTCATAATTCTGACTTTTCCTCTCATAATTCTGACTTTTCCTCTAATAATTCTGACTTTTCCACTCATAATTCTGACTTTTCCTCTAATAATTCTGACTTTTCCACTCATAATTCTGACTTTCCTCTCATAATTCTGACTTTTTCACTCATAATTCTGACTTTTCCTCTCAAAATTCTGACTTTTTGTGTCATAATTCTGACTTTTTCACTCATAATTCTGACTTTTCCTCTCATAATTCTGACTTTTCCTCTCATAATTCTTACTTTGTCTTAATTTTGATGTTTTTTTGTCATAATTCTGACTTTGCTGACTTCTCACGAAGTATGTAAATGTGTGTAAACTCAATAAAAATCTATATGATAAACATAAACACATATATTCATTCCTTCCTGACCAGGATAACTCTGAGATGATGCACCTGTTTCAATGACGCTCAGTTAAGGACTCGAACAGTTGGAAACCAGCGCGCCTCGTGTGTCTGCTCATGATGCAGGAATGCGTCACTGACGGACGGGTCGTGTGTCCTGATCATTTCCTCTTTTTGGTTTCACTCGTCCGTGTGAACTGATACTCTAAAAGATTAGCATGTACTGATAACGCCTACGCCACTGTGGATCTTTCTCAACACTGTGTCCGCACTGTCTTCGAGAGTCAGTCATCCTCCATTCAAGAGATCGGCGGTTCGATCCGAAGCTCGGAGGATCGATTTGGGTGTGTGTGAATGTGGTGTGAATGGTTAATAAAATAAAAAATTACTATCACATGATTTTGACTTTTTATCTCATTTCATTTTTTAAATTCTACATTCTGACTTTCCTCTCATAATTCTGACTTTTCACTCATAATTCTGACTTTTCCACTCATAATTCTGACTTTTACTCTCATAATTCTGACTTTCCGTCCCATAATTCTGACTTCTCCTCTCATAATTCTGACTTTTCCACTCATAATTCTGACTTCTCCTCTCATAATTCCAACTTTTCTTCTCATAATTCTGACTTTCCGTCCCATAATTCTGACTTTTCCACTCATAATTCTGACTTCTCCTCTCATAATTCCGACTTTTCTTCTCATAATTCTGACTTTCCGTCCGATAATTCTGACTTTTCTCTCATAATTCTGACTTTTTCACTCATAATTCTGACTTCTCCTTATAATTCTGACTTTTCCTCTCATAATTCTGACTTTTCCTCTCATAATTCAGACTTTTCCTCTCATAATTCAGACTTTCACTCATAATTCTGACTTTTCCACTCATAATTCTGACTTTTCCTCTCATAATTCTGACTTTTTCTCTCATAATTCTGACTTTTCCCTCATAATTTTGACTTTTCCGCTCATAATTCTGACTTTTCCTCTCATAATTTTGACTTTTCCTCTCCTAATTCTGACTTTCACTCACAATTCCGACTTTTCCACTCATAATTCTGACTTTTCCACTCATAATTCTGACTTTTCCACTCATAATTCTGACTTTTCCACTCATAATTCTGACTTTCCTCTCATAATTCTGACTTTTCCACTCATAATTCTGACTTTTCCACTCATAGTTCTGACTTTCCTCTCACAATTCTGACTTTTCCACTCATAATTCTGACTTTTCCTCTAATAATTCTGACTTTTCCCCTCATAATTCTGACTTTTCCACTCATAATTCTGACTTTCCTCTCATAATTCTGACTTTTCCACTCATAATTCTGACTTTTCCTCCATAATTCTGACTTTCCTCTCATAATTCTGACTTTTTCACTCATAATTCTGACTTTTCCTCTCAAAATTCTGACTTTTTTTGTCATAATTCTGACTTTTTCTCTAATAATTCTGACTTTTCCACTCATAATTCTGACTTTTCCTCTCATAATTCTGACTTTTTCACTCATAATTCTGACTTTTCCTCTCATAATTCTGACTTTTTCACTCATAATTCTGACTTTTTCACTCATAATTCTGACTTTTCCTCTAATAATTCTGACTTTTCCACTCATAATTCTGACTTTTCCTCTCATAATTCTGACTTTTTCACTCATAATTCTGACTTTTCCTCTCATAATTCGGACTTTTCCTCTCATAATTCTGACTTTTCCACTCATAATTCTGACTTTTCCTCTCATAATTCTGACTTTTTCACTCATAATTCTGACTTTTTCACTCATAATTCTGACTTTTCCTCTCAAAATTCTTACTTTATCTTAATTTTGACGTTTTTTTGTCATAATTCTGACTTTTTCTCTAATAATTCTGACTTTTCCACTCATAATTCTGACTTTCCTCTCATAATTCTGACTTTTCCACTCATAATTCTGACTTTTCCTCTCATAATTCTGACTTTTTCACTCATAATTCTGACTTTTCCTCTCATAATTCTGACTTTTTCACTCATAATTCTGACATTTCCTTTCATAATTCTGACTTTGTCTTAATTTTGACGTTTTGTGTCATAATTCTGACTTTGCTGACTTCTCACGAAGTATTTAAATATGTGTAAACTCAATAAAAATCTAAGTGATAAACATAAATATATACGTATTCATTCCTTCCTGACCAGGATAACTCCAAGATGATGCACCTGTTTCAATGACGCTCCGCTCAGTTAAGGACTCGAACAGTTGGAAACCAGCTCGCCTCGTGTGTCTGCTCATGATGCAGGAATGCGTCACTGACGGACGGGTCGTGTGTCCTGATCATTTCCTCTTTTTGGTTTCACTCGTCCGTGTGAACTGATATTCTAAAAGATTAGCATGTACTGATAACGCTTACACCACTGTGGATCTTTCTCAACACTGTGTCCGCACTGTCTTCGAGAGTCAGTCATCCTCCATTCAAGAGATCGGCGGTTCGATCCCAAGCTCCGAGGTTCGATTTGGGGGTGTGTGAATGTGGTGTGAATGGTTAATAAAATAAAAAATTACTATCAGATGATTTTGACTTTTTATCTCATTATTTCATTTTTTAAATTCTACATTCTGACTTTCCTCTCATATTTCTGACTTTTCCTCTCTTAATTCTGACTTTTCTTCTCATAATTCTGACTTTTCCTCTCATAATTCTGACTTTTCCTCTCATAATTCTGACTTTTCCTCTCATAATTCTGACTTTTCCACTCATAATTCTGACTTTCCTCTCATAATTCTGACTTTTCCACTCATAATTTTTACTTTTCTCTCATAATTCTGACTTTTCCTCTCATAATTCTGACTTTTCCACTAATAATTCTGACTTTCCTCTCATAATTCTGACTTTTCCACTCATAATTTTTACTTTTCTCTCATAATTCTGACTTTTCCACTCATAATTTTTACTTTTCATCTCATATTTCTGACTTTTCCTCTCATAATTCTGACTTTTCCACTCATAATTCTGACTTTCCTCTCATAATTCTGACTTTTCCACTCATAATTTTTACTTTTCTCTAATAATTCTGACTTTTCCTCTCATAATTCTGACTTTTCCACTCATAATTTTTACTTTTCATCTCATATTTCTGACTTTTCATCTCATAATTCTGACTTTTCCACTCATAATTTTTACTTTTCTCTCATAATTCTGACTTTTCCTCTCATAATTCTGACTTTTCATCTCATATTTCTGGCTTTTCATCTCATAATTCTGACTTTTCTCTCATAATTCTGACTTTTCCTCTCATAATTTTAACTTTTCTCTCATAATTCTGACTTTTCCTCTCATAATTCTGACTTTTCGTCTCATAATTCTGACTTTTGTTCATAATTGTGATTCTTCCTCTCATAATTCTGACTTTTCCTCATAATTCTGATTCTTCCTCTCATAATTCTGACTTTTCCACTCATAATTCTGACTTTTCTTCTCATAATTCTGACTTTTCCTCTCATAATTTTGACTTTTCTTCTCATAATTCTGACTTTTCCTCTCATAATTTTGACTTTTTCCTCCCTTAATTCTGACTTTTACTCTCATAATTCTGACTTTTCCTCTCATAATTTTGACTTTTCTTCTCATAATTCTGACTTTTCCACTCATAATTTTGACTTTTCCACTCATAATTCTGACTTTAATAAGTCTGACTTTAATAAGTCTGACTTTCATAATTCCGACTTTCATAATTCTGACTTTCATAATTCCGACTTTTCCTCTGATAATTCTGACTTTTCAACTCATAATTCTGACTTTTCCTCTGATAATTCTGACTTTTCCTCTCTTAATTCTGACTTTTCCTCTCTTAATTCTGATTTTTCCTCTCATAATTTTGACTTTCATAATTCTGACTTTCATAATTCTGACTTTTCCTCTCATAATTCTGACTTTTCCTCTCATAATTCTGACTTTTATCTCATAATTCTGACTTTTCCTCTCTTAATTCTGACTTTTCCTCTCTTAATTCTGACTTTTCCTCTCATAATTCTGACTTTCACAATTCTGACTTTTCCTCTCATAATTCTGAGTTTTCCACTCATAATTCTGACTTTTCCACTCATAATTTTGACTTTTCTTCTCATAATTCTGGCTTTTCCTCTCATAATTTTGACGTTTCCACTCATAATTTTGACTTTTCCTCCCTTAATTCTGACTTTTACTCTCATAATTCTGACTTTTCCTCTCATAATTTTGACTTTTCTTCTCATAATTCTGACTTTTCCTCTCAGATTTTGACTTTCCCTCTCATAATTCTGACTTTTCCTCTCTTAATTCTGAGTTTTCCTATCATAATTCTGACTTTTCCACTCATAATTTTGACTTTTCTTCTCATAATTCTGACTTTTCCTCTCATAATTTTGACGTTTCCACTCATAATTTTGACTTTTCCTCCCTTAATTCTGACTTTTACTCTCATAATTCTGACTTTTCCTCTCATAATTTTGACTTTTCTTCTCATAATTCTGACTTTTCCACTCAATTTTGACTTTTCCACTCATAATTCTGACTTTCATAAGTCTGACTTTCATAATTCTGACTTTCATAATTCCGACTTTCATAATTCTGACTTTCATAATTCTGACTTTCATAAGTCTGACTTTCATGATTCCGACTTTTCCTCTCATAATTCTGACTATTCAACTCATAATTCTGACTTTTCCTCTCATAATTCTGACTTTTCCTCTCATAATTTGGACCTTTCCTTCTCATAATTCTGACTTTTCCACTCATAATTCTGACTTTTCCTCTCATAATTTAGACCTTTTCCTCTCATAATTCTGACTTTTATCTCATAATTCTGACTTTTCCTCTCTTAATTCTGACTTTTCCTCTCATAATTCTGACTTTTCCTCTCTTAATTCTGACTTTTCCCTCATAATTCTGACTGCTCTCATAATTCTGACTTTTCCTCTCATAATTCTGAATTTCATAAGTCTGACTTTCATAATTCTGACTTTCATAATTCCGACTTTCATAAGTCTGACTTTCATAATTCTGACTTTCATAATTCCGACTTTCATGAGTCTGACTTTCATAATTCCGATTTTTCCTCTCATAATTCTGACTTTTCCTCTCATAATTCTGACTTTTCAACTCATAATTCTGACTTTTCCTCTCATAATTCTGACTTTTCCTCTCTTAATTCTGACTTTTCCTCTCAGATTTTGACTTTCCCTCTCATAATTCTGACTTTTCCTCTCATAATTCTGACTTTTCCACTCATAATTTTGACTTTTCTTCTCATAATTCTGACTTTTCCTCTCATAATTTTGACGTTTCCACTCATAATTTTGACTTTTCCTCCCTTAATTCTGACTTTTACTCTCATAATTCTGACTTTTCCTCTCATAATTTTGACTTTTCTTCTCATAATTCTGACTTTTCCACTCAATTTTGACTTTTCCACTCATAATTCTGACTTTCATAAGTCTGACTTTCATAATTCTGACTTTCATAATTCTGACTTTCATAAGTCTGACTTTCATAAGTCTGACTTTCATAAGTCTGACTTTCATGATTCCGACTTTTCCTCTCATAATTCTGACTATTCAACTCATAATTCTGACTTTTCCTCTCATAATTCTGACTTTTCCTCTCATAATTTGGACCTTTCCCTCTCATAATTCTGACTTTTCCACTCATAATTCTGACTTTTCCTCTCATAATTCTGACTTTTTCTCTCATAATTTAGACCTTTTCCTCTCATAATTCTGACTTTTATCTCATAATTCTGACTTTTCCTCTCTTAATTCTGACTTTTCCTCTCATAATTCTGACTTTTCCTCTCTTAATTCTGACTTTTCCCTCATAATTCTGACTTTTCCTCTCATAATTCTGAATTTCATAAGTCTGACTTTCATAATTCTGACTTTCATAATTCCGACTTTCATAAGTCTGACTTTCATAATTCTGACTTTCATAATTCCGACTTTCATAAGTCTGACTTTCATAATTCCGACTTTTCCTCTCATAATTCTGACTTTTCCTCTCATAATTCTGACTTTTCAACTCATAATTCTGACTTTTCCTCTCTTAATTGACTTTTCCTCTCTTAATTCTGACTTTTCCTCTCATAATTCTGACTTTTCCTCTCTTAATTCTGACTTTTCCTCTCAGATTTTGACTTTCCTTCTCATAATTCTGACTTTTCCACTCATAATTCTGACTTTCATAATTCTGACTTTTCCTCTCATAATTCTGACTTTTCCACTCATAATTCTGACTTTTCCACTCATAATTCTGACTTTCATAATTCTGACTTTCATAATTCTGACTTTTCCTCTCTTAATTCTGACTTTTCCCTCATAATTCTGACTTTTCCTCTCATAATTCTCACTTTTCCACTCATAATTCTGACTTTTCTCTCTTAATTCTGACTTTTCCCTCATAATTCTGACTTTTATCTCATAATTCTGACTTTTCCACTCATAATTCTGACTTTTCCTCTCTTAATTCTGACTTTTCCTCTCTTAATTCTGACTTTTATCTCATAATTCAGACTTTTCCTCTCATAATTCGGACTTTTGTTGTTGTTATTTGTTAATAACAATGATTATTAATAACATTATTAATAATGATGACGGGTCCTTACCAGCGGTGACTGCGGTGTCCGCGGGGACCTCACAGGCTATGAGACTTCCTCTGGGCATCAGAGTCTTCACCTTCTCCCTCAGACTCCCCATCCCCAGCTCGTTGCCCCCGTCCCCGATCCCTGCGGGGTCAGACAGAGGGTCGTGTGAGGGCCGGACGGGGACGTTCAGAGGGACAGCGTGACTCCCGTCTGTCTGAGGCTGACGGGGGCGGGTGTGGCTCAGGTCGGGTCCTCAGAGCCCTGAAGACCCGGGTCATCATCAAAGATCATTAATATTAAACATGCACGTCCAGAAACAACGCCATCAACAGGAAACGCATCACCGGGTCCCCAGGAACCCGCCCGCCAAGCGTGAGGTAGACTGGATGAGCAGGTGTTGAGATACGACGATTACAGACACACACACTCCCTACACACAGACACACAGACACACACACTCCCTACACCCTACACACAGACACACACACTCCCTACACACAGACACACACTCCCTACACCCTACACACACACACACACACTCACAGAGGCTCTCCGCTGTATACACAGACGACAGTGTGGCGTGAGTGTGTGTTCTACCTGTGGTGCTGATTCCTGGGACGTCCTTCGCAGCAATGAACAAGTCATCGATGGGGTCGACCAGATGTTTGATGTTCTTCCCTCTCATGTTGTAGTAATTCCCGTCTGCGGCTCGTCCACTGCGCTCTATCGCCACCAGGTGGTCGTACCTGGCGTCACAGAGGATGAAAGCATGACGTGCACGCTCTGGAAGATGAGACACTCGTTCACAGAGGAGACGAGCAGCTTTTACGGCGTGCACGAATGAGAAACTGTGGAAAAACCTCAAAAAGCTGTCCGTCTCATAATTCTGACTTTTCTAGACGTCTAGGAGCAGTACGGTTGCCGTCCACGGCCCGTTTGGGAGAGGTGGGCTTTAGTAAAGCACGTTTGCACGTGTACGAGCACGAGCGTGCGCACGTGTACGAGCACGAGGCCTACGGCGGTTCTGAGGTCATTTCCTGTGCGCCTGTTGGGACGTAGAAAAAAGAAGGAGGGACCATGCGCGGACATTTCAAACAATGGCGGTGAAAGGTTCACGTTGGTGTGATGCGGAGGTGGAGTGTTTACTGCAGATTTGGTCGATGAAAAGATTCACAAACAGTCGACAAGACGCACAAAAACTCTGAGGTCTACGGAAAGATCTGGAAACAAAGCCACGCATCGCCATGACGTCATCAATGCGTGTGACGTGTTACGGCGTGATGACGTATAGGCAGCAAGAAGCATTCTCCGAGGCCCAGGTAGTGTGAGTACAAACGGGCCTGGAGGGGGGGACAAGGACCCTAAAGCACGGGGCACGGGACGGAGGCACAGTGGGAGGGCGCACTAAGAGCAATGCAGAACGTCCGTTTGTCCTGAAAGGGCTCAAAGATCCTTCGTATGACAGCTCACCTGGGCTTGCTTGGGTCTCCATGGTGACACAGGAAGTGTAGTGCAGCGTCTGGGCCGCTGCCTTCAAATGTGACCGTAGGGACGGCGGTCTTCAGCACACCTGAGGGCGGGATCACGCGTGTTAGAGCACGCGGAGGCTGTTTGTATCTAATGACAGTGTGGCGGCAGGTGAAGGTGCGTCCCTGTCCCACCTGTCCTCACGGCCTCATCCACGATGGCCCGGTTCATCTCCAGGGCTCTCCCGTCCACCACCAGCGTCACCTGCTTCCCGAGTGCCAGCAGCATGGTTGCCATGGCGATGGCTCCAGGCGGGCCGTCGGTCTCATCGGGGGGGCTAAAAGGGGGAAACACGGATAACAGACGATAGTTTGAAGCCGTAGTTTGAGGTTTTTCACTAAAAAGGTGCAGAAAAGGAGCGAATATCGTTTGAAAATGACCGTTTTTTTTAGGTTTTATGATCAAAATATGCAATTAACTAATTTACCTGTTCTTCCCTGATGCAGGGGAGATAGCCCCCACCGGCGGGGGCTACCAGGCAGTATAACAACATCCCCCTCTGCAGCAACATGTAGCTTGCACACAGACACACATGCTGCATACCCACAGACAGCTAAGAATCTCCTCTACACGCTCATATAAACCATGTGTGTGACCAACACACACAGTTACAACAGCGAGCGATCGAACAACGTGAGGCGAAAACACAGAAATACGAGCGACACAGACAAATCAAGCCGGCGCAGTGTCTGCTCTGATGTCAGCAAGATTTCACTGCATCCACTCCAAAGCAGAGTCTCCACACGCTCCAAAAACACTATTTTTATCACTCTACGACCAAGTTTCACTGATCCAGCAGCCAAATATGACAGAAAACAACAAGCGCATTTGAAAAACAAAACCTCTGGAGCCGATCCCAGCTGACATCAGGCGTGAGGCGGGGTCCACCCTGGACAGGACGCCAGTCTATCACAGGACACATAGAGACGAACAGAGACAGACAACCATTCACACCTACGGGTGATTTAGAGTCATCAATGAACCCAACACCTGCACGTCTTTGGACTGTGGGAGGAAACCGGAGAACCCGGAGAAAACCCACGCAGACACGGGGACAACATGCAAACTCCACACAGAAGGGCTCCAGCCGGGATTCAAACCAGGAACCTTCTCGCTGTGAGGCGACAGTGCTAACCATCAAAGCATCAAACTTCTCACAGGTGATATCCAGATGTTGCTCCATGGCTTTAGTGAGTTTTTTGCCGACTGTGTCGTCGTTTTCAAAGGGATATTTATTTAAAAAGACTTTTTTTTTAAGGCGAGGGAAGAAATTATTTTTTTCCATTTATGCTGCGTTCCCTCTGCATTTACTCTGACACAGCTGCATTAATGGTGCTGCTCACACTTCTGATGGACTCTCACGAGTGTCACCTTTAATTTAATACCAAGTTAATGCACATGAAGCTTGTACTTACAGAGATATACCCTGTTTATTCTGAGCGTGTCGTTTTCGAGCAGGGACCTCAAAAAGGGACTCAGGTTCAGTGGATGACATAACCCGTGATTATGATATATGATATTTATATATGAGCAGATATCGTGATGTAGTGATATAAAGTCTGGAAGGAGAGGACAGAAGAAGGAACGTACACAACATGAAAACAATATAAAGATGTGGACGAACAACGTTACAGCAACGTTTACATCGTTTAGAGCAGGGACGTCAAAGTCAAACACATGCATATGACCTGTTGAACCAAGTCCTAACACAGTGGGGGGGGGGGGGGGGGGGGCTGAACGTTGACATCTGCCCACTTGCGGCGCTGCGTTGAGTTTGCGGACTACCGTTGCATTGTAGGTAATGTAGTTTTGGTGCGTGACAAACACCAGCAGGCGGCTGTGGCGTGTGGGCCGGTTCTGATACTAATCAGACATCATCCCGGGGGCCGAGATCATTCATTCATGGGCCTGATCTGGGCCGCGGGCCTTGACTTTGACACCCATGATCAGGGACGTCAAAGTCAAACACATCAGAGGCCAAAAACACAAATGTGCTACGAGCCGAGGGTTCAACGTTTATTCAAACATATAAAAATGATGCATATGACCTGTTGAACCAAGACCTGACACGGGGGGGGGGGGGGGGCTGAAAGTTGACATCTGCCCACTTGCGGCGCTGCGTTGAGTTTGTGGGCTACCGTTGCATTGTGGGTAATGTAGTTTTGGTGCGTGACAAACACCAGCAGGCAGCTGTGGCGTGCGGGCCGGTTCTGATACTAATCAAATATGATCCCGGGGGCCGAGATCATTCATTTGCGGGCCTGATCTGGGCCGCGGGCCTGGACTTTGACACCCATGAGTTAGACGGAGAGTTAAATGTCGTGATCCCTGCACGTAAAGTTCATTTAGCACTGAATAAAATAAGAGTCTGTGTTTGATGAACACAGGAGTCACCATGTGGGTTCATTCCTTACACTGTTCAAACACTGAATCACCGTTAAACGAGTGTGAGGACGACGTGTCGAGTGTGTGCTGGATGTGTGTGTGCAGGTACCTGTGCATGTAGTGTGTGGGAAAGCCCGTTGTTATGGCAACGGAGGATGCGTGCGAGAGCGCCAGACACGAGCGCAGAAGTTCATCCGCCACAAACAAAGCTCTGATGCCTCGTTGACCTGGAGAGAGGAAGGGACGAGAAGGAGGTTCTGAGTCTTTGTGGTGGTTTTGAGTCTTTTTGTGGTGATTTTGAGTCTTTTTGTGGTGGTTTTGAGTCTTTTTGTGGTGGTTTTGCATCTTTTTGTGGTGGTTTTGAGTCTTTTTGTTGTGGTTTTGTATCTTTTTGTGGTGGTTTTGAGTCTTTTTGTGGTGGTTTTGAGTCTTTTTGTGGTGGTTTTGAGTCTTTTTGTGATGGTTTTGAGTCTTTTTGTGGTGGTTTTGAGTCTTTTTGTGATGGTTTTGAGTCTTTTTGTGGTGGTTTTGAGTCTTTTTGTGGTGGTTTTGTATCTTTTTGTGGTGGTTTTGAGTCTTTTTGTGGTGGTTTTGAGTCTTTTTGTGGTGGTTTTGAGTCTTTTTGTGGTTGTTTTGTATCTTTTTGTGGTGGTTTTGTGTCTTTTTGTGGTGGTTTTGAGTCTTTTTGTGGTGGTTTTGTATCTTTTTGTGGTGGTTTTGAGTCTTTTTGTGATGGTTTTGAGTCTTTTTGTGGTGGTTTTGAGTCTTTTTGTGGTTGTTTTGTATCTTTTTGTGGTGGTTTTGTGTCTTTTTGTGGTGGTTTTGAGTCTTTTTGTGGTGGTTTTGAGTCTTTTTGTGGTGGTTTTGTGTCTTTTTGTGGTGGTTTTGTATCTTTTTGTGGTGGTTTTGAGTCTTTGTGGTGGTTTTGAGTCTTTTTGTGGTGGTTTTGAGTCTTTTTGTGGTGGTTTTGTATCTATTTGTGGTGGTTTTGAGTCTTTTTGTGGTGGTTTTGAGTCTTTTTGTGGTGGTTTTGTATCTTTTTGTGGTGGTTTTGAGTCTTTTTGTGGTGGTTTTGAGTCTTTTTGTGGTGGTTTTGAGTCTTTTTGTGGTGGTTTTGAGTCTTTTTGTGGTGGTTTTGAGTCTTTTTGTGGTGGTTTTGTGTCTTTTTGTGGTGGTTTTGTGTCTTTTTGTGGTGGTTTTGTATCTTTTTGTGGTGGTTTTGAGTCTTTTTGTGGTGGTTTTGAGTCTTTTTGTGGTGGTTTTGTGTCTTTTTGTGGTGGTTTTGTGTCTTTTTGTGGTGGTTTTGTGTCTTTTTGTGGTGGTTTTGTATCTTTTTGTGGTGGTTTTGAGTCTTTTTGTGGTGTTTTGTATCTTTTTGTGGTGGTTTTGAGTCTTTTTGTGGTGGTTCTGAGTCTTTGAGGTGGTTTTGTGTCTTTTTGTGGTGGTTTTGAGTCTTTTTGTGGTGGTTTTGAGTCTTTTTGTGGTGGTTTTGTATCTTTTTGTGGTGGTTTTGAGTCTTTTTGTGGTGGTTTTGAGTCTTTTTGTGGTGGTTTTGAGTCTTTTTGTGATGGTTTTGAGTCTTTTTGTGGTGGTTTTGTATCTTTTTGTGGTGGTTTTGAGTCTTTTTGTGGTGGTTTTGAGTCTTTTTGTGGTGGTTTTGTGTCTTTTTGTGGTGGTTTTGTGTCTTTTTGTGGTGGTTTTGTATCTTTTTGTGGTGGTTTTGAGTCTTTTTGTGGTGGTTTTGAGTCTTTTTGTGGTGGTTTTGTGTCTTTTTGTGGTGGTTTTGTGTCTTTTTGTGGTGGTTTTGTGTCTTTTTGTGGTGGTTTTGTATCTTTTTGTGGTGGTTTTGAGTCTTTTTGTGGTGTTTTGTATCTTTTTGTGGTGGTTTTGAGTCTTTTTGTGGTGGTTCTGAGTCTTTGAGGTGGTTTTGTGTCTTTTTGTGGTGGTTTTGAGTCTTTTTGTGGTGGTTTTGAGTCTTTTTGTGGTGTTTTGTGTCTTTTTGTGGTGGTTTTGCATCTTTTTGTGGTGGTTTTGAGTCGTTTTGTGGTGGTTTTGTGTCTTTTTGGTGGTTTTGTGTCTTTTTGTGGTGGTTTTGCATCTTTTTGTGGTGGTTTTGAGTCGTTTTGTGGTGGTTTTGTGTCTTTTTGTGGTGGTTTTGTGTCTTTTTGTGGTGGTTTTGTGTCTTTTTGTGGTGGTTTTGTATCTTTTTGTGGTGGTTTTGAGTCTTTTTGTGGTGGTTTTGTGTCTTTTTGTGGTGGTTTTGTGTCTTTTTGTGGTGGTTTTGTATCTTTTTGTGGTGGTTTTGAGTCTTTTTGTGGTGGTTTTGTGTCTTTTTGTGGTGGTTCTGAGTCTTTGTGGTGGTTTTGTGTCTTTTTGTGGTGGTTTTGTGTCTTTTTGTGGTGGTTTTGTGTCTTTTTGTGGTGGTTTTGAGTCTTTTTGTGGTGGTTTTGAGTCTTTTTGTGGTGGTTTTGAGTCTTTTTGTGGTGGTTTTGAGTCTTTTTGTGGTGGTTTTGAGTCTTTTTGTGGTGTTTTGTGTCTTTTTGTGGTGGTTTTGTGTCTTTTTGTGGTGGTTTTGTATCTTTTTGTGGTGGTTCTGAGTCTTTGAGGTGGTTTTGAGTCTTTTTGTGGTGGTTTTGAGTCTTTTTGTGGTGGTTTTGAGTCTTTTTGTGGTGTTTTGTGTCTTTTTGTGGTGGTTTTGTGTCTTTTTGTGGTGGTTTTGTATCTTTTTGTGGTGGTTCTGAGTCTTTGAGGTGGTTTTGAGTCTTTTTGTGGTGGTTTTGAGTCTTTTTGTGGTGGTTTTGAGTCTTTTTGTGGTGGTTTTGTGTCTTTTTGTGGTGGTTTTGTGTCTTTTTGTGGTGGTTTTGTATCTTTTTGTGGTGGTTTTGAGTCTTTTTGTGGTGATTTTGTATCTTTTTGTGGTGGTTTTGAGTCTTTTTGTGGTGGTTTTGAGTCTTTTTGTGGTGGTTTTGAGTCTTTTTGTGGTGGTTTTGAGTCTTTTTGTGGTGGTTTTGTATCTTTTTGTGGTGGTTTTGAGTCTTTTTGTGGTGGTTTTGTATCTTTTTGTGATGGTTTTGAGTCTTTTTGTTGTGGTTTTGAGTCTTTTTGTGGTGGTTTTGAGTCTTTTTGTGGAGGTTTTGAGTCTTTTTGTTGTGGTTTTGAGTCTTTTTGTGGTGGTTTTGTGTCTTTTTGTGGTGGTTTTGTGTCTTTTTGTGGTGGTTTTGAGTCTTTTTGTGGTGGTTTTGAGTCTTTTTGTGGTGGTTTTGAGTCTTTTTGTGGTGGTTTTGTATCTTTTTGTGGTGGTTTTGAGTCTTTTTGTGGTGGTTTTGTATCTTTTTGTGATGGTTTTGAGTCTTTTTGTTGTGGTTTTGTGTCTTTTTGTGGTGGTTTTGTGTCTTTTTGTGGTGGTTTTGTGTCTTTTTGTGGTGGTTTTGTATCTTTTTGTGGTGGTTTTGAGTCTTTTTGTGGTGTTTTGTATCTTTTTGTGGTGGTTTTGAGTCTTTTTGTGGTGGTTCTGAGTCTTTGAGGTGGTTTTGAGTCTTTTTGTGGTGGTTTTGAGTCTTTTTGTGGTGGTTTTGAGTCTTTTTGTGGTGGTTTTGAGTCTTTTTGTGGTGGTTTTGAGTCTTTTTGTGGTGGTTTTGTATCTTTTTGTGGTGGTTTTGTGTCTTTTTGTGGTGGTTTTGTATCTTTTTGTGGTGGTTTTGTGTCTTTTTGTGGTGGTTTTGAGTCTTTTTGTTGTGGTTTTGAGTCTTTTTGTGGTGGTTTTGAGTCTTTTTGTGGTGGTTTTGTATCTTTTTGTGGTGGTTTTGAGTCTTTTTGTGGTGGTTTTGTATCTTTTTGTGATGGTTTTGAGTCTTTTTGTTGTGGTTTTGAGTCTTTTTGTGGTGGTTTTGAGTCTTTTTGTGGAGGTTTTGAGTCTTTTTGTTGTGGTTTTGAGTCTTTTTGTGGTGGTTTTGTGTCTTTTTGTGGTGGTTTTGTGTCTTTTTGTGGTGGTTTTGAGTCTTTTTGTGGTGGTTTTGAGTCTTTTTGTGGTGGTTTTGAGTCTTTTTGTGGTGGTTTTGAGTCTTTTTGTGGTGGTTCTGAGTCTTTGAGGTGGTTTTGAGTCTTTTTGTGGTGGTTTTGAGTCTTTTTGTGGTGGTTTTGTGTCTTTTTGTGGTGGTTTTGTGTCTTTTTGTGGTGGTTTTGTGTCTTTTTGTGGTGGTTTTGTATCTTTTTGTGGAGGTTTTGAGTCTTTTTGTGGTGGTTTTGAGTCTTTTTGTGGTGGTTTTGTGTCTTTTTGTGGTGGTTTTGTGTCTTTTTGTGGTGGTTTTGAGTCTTTTTGTTGTGGTTTTGAGTCTTTTTGTGGTGGTTTTGAGTCTTTTTGTGGTGGTTTTGTATCTTTTTGTGGTGGTTTTGAGTCTTTTTGTGGTGGTTTTGTATCTTTTTGTGATGGTTTTGAGTCTTTTTGTTGTGGTTTTGAGTCTTTTTGTGGTGGTTTTGAGTCTTTTTGTGGAGGTTTTGAGTCTTTTTGTTGTGGTTTTGAGTCTTTTTGTGGTGGTTTTGTGTCTTTTTGTGGTGGTTTTGTGTCTTTTTGTGGTGGTTTTGAGTCTTTTTGTGGTGGTTTTGAGTCTTTTTGTGGTGGTTTTGAGTCTTTTTGTAGTGGTTTTGTATCTTTTTGTGGTGGTTTTGTATCTTTTTGTGGTGGTTTTGAGTCTTTTTGTGGTGGTTTTGTATCTTTTTGTGATGGTTTTGAGTCTTTTTGTTGTGGTTTTGAGTCTTTTTGTGGTGGTTTTGAGTCTTTTTGTGGTGGTTTTGCATCTTTTTGTGGTGGTTTTGTATCTTTTTGTGGTGGTTTTGTATCTTTTTGTGGTGGTTTTGAGTCTTTTTGTGGTAGTTTTGGCATTCATTAGTTGTAGCAGCTTCAACCCTTTGCAGGGGACTGCAGCGTATGAATGACGTTGTGTGTCTGTGCACGTGTTTACCTGGGTCTTCTCCGATCACCGTCTCCAGCTCTCTGATCTTTGCCACGGCCCTCTGAGACGCCAGACTGTACAACAAGGGATTGTGAGATACCAGAAAGCAGAGAGGAACCAGTTCAAGGCTGTGATCTGCGGATGGAGAGTCCACGCTCTCAGAGGGAGGAGGCACGGGGGAAGAAGGAGAGGAGTCGGGGATGTCCGTCAGGAACATGCAGCCTGGGGAGTGACTGAATGCCACAGAAGGCTCTGGAGAGAGAACGGACATCGAGTTCTTAGAAACTACACAAGCGTTATGGAGTGAACACAGCGTTAGCCGATCGTATTGCTCACTGCTGCTGAGTATTGCTTCTATGGCGGTCACTCCGCAGGCCCAGAACACTGGGACATCCCCAGGCTGCAGCTCTACTCGCCCCCCATAGTCAGGTCTGGACAGGTCCTGTATGCCCAGGAGAGCTGCACACAGATAACGCCACGGGATGTACTTTAAATTAAGGTTATTATACTGTGTAAAACGTGTGTGTGTGTGTGTGTGTGTGTGTGTGTGTACCTGGGTCTCCTATGTGCACAGGAGCTCCATGTGCTAGTGGGTTAAGGTGAGTAACTTCCACTGCTGCGTCCAGCAAACCAGCTGGGACAGGACGCATAGTGACCACCAGAGGGCAGCTGAACACTCCTGCAGGAATACAGGGAACTGCAGTCTGCACGCACACACACACACACACGCACACGCACGCACGCACACACACGCACACACACACACACACGCACGCACACACACACACACACACACACATGCACGAGGGGCACGTGTCAAACAATCAGCAACTACTCTGATGACTGTGATTAATCAATTTCCAGGTGTTTTTAATTAAATAACTGCAGACTGAAGTAACTCCCTCCCCCGAAACGTTCCCCAATCCGACACCATCACAGTGAACCACCTCATCTACATGTGGGTCCTGTCCCTGTTACCTGCATTAGTTTGCTGCATTTGCACCTTTGTAGATATTTGAACCGTACCTTGTACATGCCGACATTTGTGCCCTGCTCCAGGTTTCTGACGGGGACTCCGGCTTTCTTCAGTTGGCCCTCGAACCCGAAACTGCAGCCCAGGTAGAAACACACCATGTCGGCCCAGGAGCCCTGATGTGCAGCCTGCTGCTCTGATGCGATCCTGGGAGCACAGATCCAAAGTGAGGCTGCTGAGATCAAAGTCAAGTCATGAAAGGGGTCTGTCCGATATGACTCAGGTCCCCAAAGACCTGTTGGGTTACACTTTCTATGAAGAGCGCAGCCACAGTGCATTGTGGGGGAATAGTGAGTTATAATGCATCTATAATGCTTTGACTGAAGGAAATAAAACATTATACATGTGACGTTGTCTTCTCATGCTGCTGCAGAGGTTTGCTGTTATTTTCAGCAGTACTGGTGGCCAGAGGAGCGCAGGGAGCGTGTCTGAGTGTAGGGGTGGAGGAGATCTGTGAGGTGTTGTGGTGAGGGTCCATGGAGAGGTTTGTAGGTGAGCAGGAGGATCTTGTAGGCGATGTGTGGCCTGACGAGCAGCAAGAGGAGCTGTTGGAGGATGGGAGTGATGTGCTGCCAGGGCTTTGTGTGGGTTCAAACCCCGGCAGCTGAGTTCTGAACATACTACAGTCTGCTCAGGGCCTTGGTGGGCGGTCCAGACAGGATTATGGAGCCCACGCACGGGCTGTTATTTATCTGCGTTCATGCTCAGATATCTGTTTACAGAGACGCACCATGAACTAAAACCAGCACCTGGGAGAGGACGTCATGTCCTGGATGTCACCACAAACACCAGGAAGTGTATCTGCCTTCAGACAGGAAGCTGTTGGCTTCTGAGGTCGTGATTAGAGCTGTTAGTTTAGTATTTAACTATTAAAATTACTATGAACACATATATTTATATTTCCACTGAGTTATCCTCATTTAACACCCCGGTCAGTTCCCTGTGTGCACAGCGTCTGTCTGTCTGTCTGTCTGTGTGTCTGTGTGTGTGTCTGTCTGTGTGTGTCTGTGTGTCTGTCTGTCTGTGTGTCTGTCTGTCAGTGTGTCTGTCTGTCTGTCTCTGTGTGTGTCTGTGTGTCTGTCTGTCTTTGTGTCTGTGTGTCTGTCTCTGTGTGTCTGTCTGTCTGTCAGTCAGTCTGTCTGTCAGTGTGTCTGTCTGTCTGTGTGTCTGTCTGTCTGTCTGTGTGTGTGTCTGTCCGTGTGTCTGTCTGTCTGTGCGTCTGTGTGTCTGTCTGTGTGTCTGTCTGTCTGTGTGTCTGTGTGTCTGTGTGTGTGTCTGTCTGTGTGTCTGTCTGTCTGTCCGTCTGTCTGTCTGTCTGTCTGTGTGTCTGTGTGTCTGTCTGTCTGTCCGTCCGTGGTCACATACCTGGTCTGAGCGCTGTAACTCTGCAGACTGGAGACTGTTGTCACCAGTGAACCCTCTTCATAGACACAGTACTGAGAAATATCCGTCCTGAACACACAGAAACATACAAACACGCTTTATTTCGTCTGTGTTTCCTGTTTGTGACTCTGCTGCTGCCTGTCTCGGTCAGGTCTAACATGAAAAAGACGTTTTAAATAAGGTAATAAATGAATAAATAAAGTTATTATCATGGGTGTGGACATTTCAAAAGCCCGTTTGACCCTTTTAGCAACACGGCGCGGTGTCTGGAGATGTCTGTGTTTCACATTTGATTGTTTATTCATCTTTACCAAACATGTGTGTGTGTGTGTGTGTGTGTGTGTGTGTGTGTGTGTGTGTGTGTGTGTGTGTGTGTGTGTGTATGACCTTATGTCAGCGTGTCTGGCGAGAGGCGGACAGGAAGTCTCTCCGGCTCGGCTGCGGTAGAGGAGCGGCAGGGGGGCGGGGTTCCTGTGACAGAACGCTTCAAAGTCATTGGCCAGCTGATCGGGCAGGACGACGACGTTTGCCTGCTGGTGTCCTGAAGCAGAACAAACAGAGAACACGACTCCAGCATGAGTTAGTACACAAAAGATGTTTTTCTCTCAGGGCGCACTCCCACTGTGCCTCCGTACCGCGCCCCAGCACGTTTCACGGCTAAAGTCTGGTTCCTTTGACCAGTGTGAGTGCAACCGTACCACGTCTAGGAGCGGCACGCTTGCCGTCCACGGCCCGTTTGGGAGAGGTGGGCTTTAGTAAAGCACGTTTGCACGTGTACGAGCACGAGGCCTACGGCGGTTCTGAGGTCATTTCCTGTGCGCCTGTTGGGACTTAGAAAAAAGAAGGAGGGACCATGAGCGGACATTTCAAACAATGGCGGTGAAAGGTTCACGTTGGTGTGATGCGGAGGTGGAGTGTTTACTGCAGATTTGGTCGATGAAAAGATTCAAAAACAGTCGACAAGACAAGGGTTTTGGGGGCGGCACTAGCTCAGTCCATGGGTGACACGGCTGGGAACCGGAGGGTCGTGACACTTAAATGCCCACCGTAAATGCCCTTGCGGACAAAATAGAGGAGCCTCTACCTCCCTATACATCTATCGAGTTTGGTTTTAGTTCACATGTTGCCTTAGAAATTGTTTTATGTGACACAATAAGGTATTTTTAATGTAATGCACTGAATAGAGTTCTGTCCAGAGCGAGGAGGATCTGTGTCAGTAAGCTGAGAATGTTTCTACACTCAAACATGACACGTGCTCTGAAAAGAAGGGGAATGTTTTACCTCGCCGGTTCGAGTCCCTGTGTGGACCATGAGTGGAGCGTGGACTGGTGGCTGGAGAGGTGCCAGTTCATCTCCTGTTGAGCAAGGCACTGAACCCCCAACTGCTCGGGGCGCCGATCCACTGGCAGCCCCCTCGCTCTGACATCTCTCCATTAAGTGCATGTTTATAGGTCCTGTGCATGTGTGTGTGTGTGTGTGTGTGTGTGTGTGTGTTTGTGTGTGTGTGTGTGTGTGTGTGTAACCTGTATAATAATAATAACAGAGTAAAACATTTAAATGTCCTCTTGCAGGATGAATCAAAGGAACTCTTCAGACGTGCAGCTGTTGAACTTTGATTTGCAGAAACTCGATAATTTGATCTTTTAAAGAGAAAAAACAGAATCAGGACGTTTTTTAAACGAGCGACGGAATCGAACACAAATCAGACTTTGACGTGTTTCTGTTTTGCAAAAGTGGATAATAATAAAAAGGTGAGCCAGGAGCGGGAGCCAGGAACAGAACGACCATGACGGGACACGTTTAAAGACGTCCTGTGAACATGAATCAGAGCTGTGCGCTGAGTCCTGCGGTGTGAACGCACGGCGGCTGGTCCTGCACCGCGGCTGGTCCTGCTTCATGGTTCACGGTCACACACGCCACATCAGCTTCTTACCGTCGGCTAACCCTGTGGTGATGGTTATTCTGGGGTCCTCCCACCGGATCAACAGCCTCAACTCAGCCGGACTCAGACTATTTAACTGCTCCATCGCAGAACACACACTTGGGTTCGATCCCACGACTACAACTGCTGACAAAGTGGCTCCTGCTCAGACTCTCGGGTTCTTCCTCTGGACTAAAGAGCGACGCGGTGAGTCCAAACCGCAGTGTCGGCAGGTTTTAAAGCTCTTAAAGTCCATGTGGCTTCAGCACGACGCTGCTCAGACTGGTTTACTGTCACTCGAGTTAATGTTCAAATGAAGACGACCGAGAATAATCAACTTGGTGGTTCAGGGTGAAGGGAGACGGAGAGGAAACGCTGTTAAAGAGACAGAAGAAAGGCTTCATGTGCAGAGAATGAGGGGGAACTTGTGTTGACGCTGTCAGGGCGCACTCCCACTGTGCATCCGTACCGTGCCCAAACACGTTTTACAGGTAAAGTCTGGTTCCTTTGACCAGTGTGAGTGCAACCGTACCACGTCTAGGTGCGGCACGCTTGCCGTCCACGGCCCGTTTGGGAGAGGTGGGCTTTAGTAAAGCACGTTTGCACGTGTACGAGCACGAGCGTGCGCACGTGTACGAGCACGAGGCCTACGGCGGTTCTGAGGTCATTTCCTGTGCGCCTGTTGGGACGTAGAACAAAGAAGGAGGGACCATGCGCGGACATTTCAAACAGTGGCGGTGAAAGGTTCACGTTGGTGTGATGCGGAGGTGGAGTGTTTACTGCAGATTTGGTCGATGAAAAGATTCAAAAACAGTCGACAAGACGCACAAAAACTCCGAGGTCTACGGAAAGATCTGGAAACAAAGCCACGCATCGCCATGACGTCATCAATGCGTGTGACGTGTTACGGCGTGATGACGTATAGGCAGCAAGAAGCATTCTCCGAGGCCCAGGTAGTGTGAGTACAAACGGGCCTGGAGGGGGGGACAAGGACCCTAAAGCACGGGGCACGGGACGGAGGCACAGTGGGAGGGCGCCATTAGAGAGGCCAGCTACTGATGTTTCATTACTTGAATTGTATAATTTTTTATTTCTAGTAAGAGTTTTATGAACACAGCTGCTGGGAAACTTCAAAATAAAGTTCCCCGACCCGGTTGTGTCCGTCTGGACTGGCACCTCTGCAGCCACCAGTCCACACTCCACTCAAGGTCCACACAGGGACTCGAACCGGCGAGGTATAAAATCCATTACGTCATGTTTAGTGGGGAAACATTATCAGCTTACTGACACAGATCCACAGAAACCCCATGCAGACACAGCCCCAGTGTGTGTGTGTGTGTGTGTGTGTGTGTGTGTGTGTGTGTGTGTGTGTGTGTGTGTGTGTGTGTGCTTATGTTGATAATAACAGAACACATGCAAACGTTAACATGAGTGTTTGTGTTTTACCTGAGTCCTGAGCAGAGTGGGAGCTGCTCCTGAGACACCTGAGGACACGTCCGGACGCTCTGGCAGCCGTCAGCATGTTTCACCTGAACATCAGCACGAAGACAGGAAACAGAACCAGGAGCTTTTCAAAATAACAGCTGAAAAAAACACTTTAGCACATGTGTTGGCTCCTAGAGGACACTTTAGCACACATTTTAGCTCCTAGAGGACACTTTAGCACATGATTTGGCTACTAGAGGGCACTTTAGCACATGATTTGGCTACTAGAGGACACTTTAGCACATGTTTTGGCTCCTAGAGGGCACTTTAGCACACGTTTTAGCTCCTAGAGGACACTTTAGCACATGTTTTGGCTCCTAGAGGACACTTTAGCACATGATTTGGCTACTAGAGGGCACTTTAGCACATGTTTTGGCTCCTAGAGGACACTTTAGCACATGTTAAGGCTCCTAGAGGGCACTTTAGCACATGTTTTGGCTCCTAGAGGACACTTTAGCATACGTTAAGGCTCCTAGAGGGCACTTTAACACATGTTTTGGCTCCTAGAGGACACTTTAGCACACGTTTTGGCTACTAGAGGACACTTTAGCACACGTTTTGGCTACTAGAGGGCACTTTAGCACATGTTTTGGCTCCTAGAGGACACTTTAGCACACGTTTTAGCTCCTAGAGGACACTTTAACACATGTTTTGGCTCCTAGAGGACACTTTAGCACACGTTTATGCTCCTAGAGGACACTTAAGCACAGGTTTTGGCTCTTAGAGGACACTTTAGCACACGTTTATGCTCCTAGAGGACACTTTAGCACACGTTTATGCTCCTAGAGGACACTTTAGCACATGTTTTGGCTCTTTAGCACACATTTTGGCTCCTAGAGGACACTTTAGCACACGTTTTAGCTCCGAGAGGACACTTTAACACATGTTTTGGCTCCTAGAGGACACTTTAGCACACGTTTCTACTCCTAGAGGACACTTTAGCACACGTTTATGCTCCTAGAGGACACTTTAACACACGTTTTGGCTCCTAGAGGACACTTTAGCACACGTTTAGGCTCCTAGAGGACACTTTAACACACGTTTATGCTCCTAGAGGACACTTTAGCCCACGTTTAGGCTCCTAGAGGACACTTTAGGACACGTTTATGCTCCTAGAGGACACTTTAACACACGTTTTGGCTCCTAGAGGACACTTTAGCACACATTTAGGCTCCTAGAGGACACTTTAGCCCACGTTTATGCTCCTAGAGGACACTTTAGCCCACGTTTATGCTCCTAGAGGACACTTTAGCCCACGTTTAGGCTCCTAGAGGACACTTTAGGACACGTTTATGCTCCTAGAGGACACTTTAGGAAACCCATTGGAGCAGGTGTGGACTCAGAAGTCATTACATTAACTTATAGAGCCATGACGTCACCGGAAGTTAGCTAACATCGAACAACACCGTTCATTAAAAACAGCCTTTATGAACAAAGTCACCGCGCGTGTTGTTATGACACGTGGCTCGTGTAGGACTCACGTTACAAAGTGCTCTTCTTCATCCGTGCACGCGCTTCATCACAAGATCAAAGTATCACAACAGAGCGGCGGAAGCGCGACACTTCCGCTCAGCCTTCACAATAAAAGCCTCTTATTCCTGTCATTGAGAACGCGACAGTAAACAAACAGAAAGGTACATTTTTATGTCTTTTTATATTAAATCTCATGTTAAACAAGAACGACTGAACTAAAGCTCAAATATAAGCTGCATAAATAAACAACCTACATTAAACAAGGCTAATACAGATACATTTAAATAGTTCTAGTAATGTTAACAATTTAAGAGCTTTTAATTTATTCTTCAAGTGGTTCAAACCGGAAGAGCCTCACCTCCCTGGGAGGGTTACATACAAAAATATCTGTTTGTATTCCCTTTTATTGAACCAGGATTATTCCCATAAGGTTTAAAGTCTCTTTTCCATGGAGTCCAGACCGAGACAGCAGCATAAACACACAAGTTTCACATTAAAACCAAAATAACACACAACTAAACATGAGAAATCTACAAAATAAAACAGCATTAAAGATAAAACAGCAGATCAGTGCTCAGAGACAGAACAGAAAGTCCTTAATCCTGCTGATGAAACGATCCTGGAGTTTATTTTGAAAGATAAAGGAGCTAAATATTAAAAAGCACTTTCACCAAACACAGTGTTGGTTTGAGGAACGTTGAACATCATCAGGCTGCTGGAGCGGGCGCTGCAGGTTCTGGTGTTGAGGTGTCCTAGAGGGCACTTTAGCACATGTTTTAGCTCCTAGAGGGCACTTTAGCACATGTTTTGGCTCCTAGAGGGCACTTTAGCACACGTTTTGGCTCCTAGAGGGCACATTAGCACATGTTTTGGCTCCAAGAGGGCACTTAAGCACACGTTTATGCTCCTAGAGGACACTTTAGCCCACGTTTATGCTCCTACACTTTAGCACACGTTCAGGCTCCTAGAGGGCACTTTAGCACACGTTTCTACTCCTAGAGGACACTTTAGCACACGTTTATGCTCCTAGAGGACACTTTAGCCCACGTTCAGGCTCCTAGAGAACACTTTAGCACACGTTTAGGCTCCTAGAGGACACTTTAGCACACGTTTCTACTCCTAGAGGACACTTTAGCACACGTTTAGGCTCCTAGAGGACACTTTAGCACACTTTTCTACTCCTAGAGGACACTTTAGCACACGTTTATGCTCCTAGAGGACACTTTAGCCCACGTTCAGGCTCCTAGAGAACACTTTAGCACACGTTTAGGCTCCTAGAGGACACTTTAGCACACGTTTAGGCTCCTAGAGGACACTTTAGCACACGTTTATGCTCCTAGAGGACACTTTAGCACACGTTTATGCTCCTAGAGGACACTTTAGCACACGTTTAGGCTCCTAGAGGACACTTTAGCACACGTTTATGCTCCTAGAGAACACTTTAGCACACGTTTAGGCTCCTAGAGGACACTTTAGCACACGTTTATGCTCCTAGAGGACACTTTAGCACACCCATTGGAGCAGGTGTGGACTCAGAAGTCATTACATTAACTTATAGAGTCATGACGTCACCGGAAGTTAGCTAACATCGAACAACACCGTTCATTAAAAACAGCCTTTATGAACAAAGTCACCGCGCGTGTTGTTATGACACGTGGCACGTGTAGGACTCACGTTACAAAGTGCTTTTCTTCATCCGTGCACGCGCTTCATCACAAGATCAAAGTATCACAACAGAGCGGCGGAAGCGCGACACTTCCGCTCAGCCTTCACAATAAAAGCCTCTTATTCCTGTCATTGAGAACGCGACAGTAAACAAACAGAAAGGTACATTTTTATGTCTTTTTATATTAAATCTCATGTTAAACAAGAACGACTGAACTAAAGCTCAAATATAAGCTGCATAAATAAACAACCTACATTAAACAAGGCTAATACAGATACATTTAAATAGTTCTAGTAATGTTAACAATTTAAGAGCTTTTCATTTATTCTTCAAGTGGTTCAAACCGGAAAAGCCTCACCTCCCTGGGAGGGTTACATACAAAAATATCTGTTTGTATTCCCTTTTATTGAACCAGGATTATTCCCATAAGGTTTAAAGTCTCTTTTCCATGGAGTCCAGACCGAGACAGCAGCATAAACACACAAGTTTCACATTAAAACCAAAATAACACACAACTAAAACAAGAGAAATCTACAAAATAAAACAGCATTAAAGATAAAACAGCAGATCAGTGCTCAGAGACAGAACAGAAAGTCCTTAATCCTGCTGATGAAACGATCCTGGAGTTTATTTTAAAGATAAAGGAGCTAAATATTAAAAAGCACTTTCACCAAACACACTGTTGGTTTGAGGAACGTTGAACATCATCAGGCTGCTGGAGCGGGCGCTGCAGGTTCTGGTGTTGAGGTGTCCTAGAGGGCACTTTAGCACATGTTTTGGCTCCTAGAGGGCAATTTAGCACACGTTTGGGCTCCTAGAGGGCACTTTAGCACACATTTTGGCTCCTAGAAGACACTTTAGCACATGTTTTGGCTCCTAGAGGGCACATTAGCACATGTTTTGGCTCCAAGAGGGCACTTTAGCACAGGTCTTGGCTCCTAGAGGACACTTTAGCACATGTTTTGGCTCCTAGAGGGCACATTAGCACATGTTTTGGCTCCAAGAGGGCACTTTAGCACAGGTCTTGGCTCCTAGAGGACACTTTAGCACACGTTTTGGCTCCTAGAGGGCACATTAGCACATGTTTTGGCTCCTAGAGGGCACTTTAGCACAGGTCTTGGCTCCTAGAGGACACTTTAGCACACGTTTTGGCTCCTAGAGGGCACTTTAGCACACGTTTTGGCTCCTAGAGGACACTTTAGCACATGTTTTGGCTCCTAGAGGACACTTTAACACACGTTTTTGCTGCTAGAGGTCATTTAAGCACACGTTTTGGCTCCTAGAGGACACTTTAGCACACGTTTTGGCTCCTAGAGGGCACATTAGCACATGTTTTGGCTCCAAGAGGGCACTTTAGCACAGGTCTTGGCTCCTAGAGGACACTTAAGCACACATTTTGGCTCCTAGAGGACACTTTAGCACACGTTTAGGCTCCTAGAGGGCACTTTAGCACATGTTTATGCTCCTAGAGGACACTTTAGCACATGTTTTGGCTCCTAGAGGGCACTTTAGCACACGTTTGGGCTCCTAGAGGGCACTTTAGCACACATTTTGGCTCCTAGAGGACACTTTAGCACACGTTTGGGCTCCTAGAGGGCACTTTAGCACACATTTTGGCTCCTAGAGGACACTTTAGCACACGTTCTGGCTCCTAGAGGACACTTTAGCACATGTTTAGGCTCCTAGAGGACACTTTAGCACATGTTTTGGCTCCTAGAGGACACTATAGCACATGTTTAGGCTCCTAGAGGGCACTTAAGCACATGTTTTGGCTCCTAGAGGACACTTTAGCACACATTTTGGCTCCTAGAGGACACTTTAGCACACGTTCTGGCTCCTAGAGGACACTTTAGCACATGTTTTGGCTCCTAGAGGACACTTTAGCACACATTTTGGCTCCTAGAGGACACTTTAGCACACGTTCTGGCTCCTAGAGGACACTTTAGCACATGTTTAGGCTCCTAGAGGACACTTTAGCACATGTTTTGGCTCCTAGAGGACACTATAGCACATGTTTAGGCTCCTAGAGGGCACTTTAGCACATGTTTTGGCTCCTAGAGGACACTTTAGCACACGTTTTTCAACAATTGGGCCACACCAGTGTTAAAGAGAACCAAATCAAACCTTTTTGTCCTTCAGATGTGTCCAGTTCTGTGAAAAACTGGACACATCTGAGAAGAAATGAGCCGAATCTTGAGCCTTTAAAGAAAACCAGCAAACTCATTTTGCTCTTTGGAGAGAAAATATTAAAGAAACACTGTACGTCGTCCTTCGTGTGTGTGTGTCTGAGTAAACACCATCTGTTTCTGTGTTTTGCTGCAGTGCTGCAGTTGAGCCACTAGAGGTCAGTCTACTCAAACATAAACAGCCTCATTTTCCAAATCAGCTGTAAAAATAAAGCTCAACTCTGCTGCTGCTCTTCTGTGAATGACAACAATTAATGAAATTAATCACATTCACGTCATAATCAGTCTGAATCACGTAAATCAGTGAAATAAGAAATGCATCAACAGCTGATTTGTTACACACTGAAATTCACCATAAGATTAAAACAATGAAAGTTTGACCATCACACATAAAAGACACAAATAAAGTTTACCTACATTTTATTCCAAAATCATTCATTTTGTTCCATATCACTATGATATACTGATAAAATACATTTTCCAGCTACTACAGCTTATTTAAAAATATAAAAGCATGCTTCTACGTTGTGACTGATGGGAAATGTGTGTTTTTAAACCGTGTCACAGAGGAAACAGTTCATCAGAACTCAAACATCGACATTAGAAATGCAACTCATTCAAAGGTATTTTCAAAATAAAACGTGTGTAAGTGTCACGGCGACGGTTGTGAGTGTATTGGGGTGATGTGGTTTTCAACAATGGTTCATTTTCCAATTTGGAATCTACTGATTATTGTCGATTAAAAACAATTAAAGCTTCATTAGAAACATCCGTGAGCAGCAGATGTTCTTCTACGTCACGCGCAGGTGCGAGTGTCATGTGCTGCTGCGTTAGCTAAGCACACGTTAGCTACCGAACACACTGGCTACATTTAGATCCGTGCACCAACCTTTGAAATGCACACGTTCACTAAAGCACTAACAGGACATAAAGACGACACAACGGGTTTGTATGAGGACGACGTGACATTCTTATGAAATAGAGACGATTATGATCGAAGTAGGTAGAACGGGAGCGTACCCATGTTCCCCGGGTCCAATGTTCCCCGGGTCCTATGTTCCCCACTTTGTTTGTGACCTGGGAACAACCCCCTAACCCTGACCCTGACACCACCCCCTAACCCTGACCCTGACACCACCCCCTAACCCTGACCCTTACTCTGACACCACCCCTAACCCTGACCCTAACACCACCCCCTAACCCTGACCCTGACACCACCCCCTAACCCTAACACTACCCTCTAACCCTGACCCTAACACTACCCCCTAACTCTGACCCTAACACCACCCCCTAACCCTGACCCTAACACTACCCCCTAACACTACCCCCTAACACTACCCCCTAACCCTGACCCTTACTCTGACACCACCCCCTAACCCTGACCCTGAACACAGGGTTAACCCAGGTAGAACCTAGCACTGCAGGAATAAATCAATCATGGGTCAAGTTTGGGGTTCGGCTGATGGGGGTGTGGGTCAAATACAGATTCCCTGCAGAAAAAACAAACAAGCAAGAGAAGTAGAAGTGTCAGAAATGTAGCTTCTGGTAGCCAGTTGTTTAAGCTAGGTCAGCTAATTTGATCATTTGTAGTGTGAATGTCTTTTGTCACATACGCTCAAAAGAACCAAGGTAGGAATAAAGCTTTCACAACTAGAACGATCAAAAAAATTACATTTTTATAATTCAAACATAAGACAAAAATGTTGTGTAAAGCGCTCGCAGTGGTGTCGCTCTCCTGTTAGCTTTCCCGTAAAAATACGACTCCCTAGCATCTACTTTAGATTCGACACTAAACATTGCAGTAAACTAACGTGTGTGTCCTCAAAATCAACGAAGCGAGCGCGGAAAAATTACTAAAAGATGCTGAGAAGACGACGACAGAAGAGTTTCTGGTTTGCCGGAGTCTGCTGAAGGCCTCCGTCCCACGACCTTATTTTCAGACTTGCTCGTCGTCCCGCTGTGCAACCAAGTATAACCGTCCCCGCCAGAGTGGGACCACGAGGACAAGGCGCTCACAGCCAAGGGAGGGAAACCCAGAGCGGTGATAGTGAGGTCCCACCACCACCAGGTGAGAGGCCAGGTCACAGTAGAGGCCCGCAGACAATGAGGCAAACTTCTAAATTAAGGGGAAACCGTTGCTGAGTTTTGAGAACTACGAGCCCGAGGTCCACGAGCGACGTGCGAGACGCCGAGACGTCACGAGCGAAGCTTCAAACCGTCCCCGTTGTTCCCGGCTCGGCTGGTCGTCTCACTGGAAGACGGGGTCAGGAAGGGGCTCGGTGAATGACGTGGGCAGTTCAGAAGACAAAAGGTAGCGGAACTAGCGACCCAATGAACCGGCGAGGTGTACCTAATAAAGTGGCCCGCGAGTGTTTGTTTCCAACGGTTAAGTATGAATTTGTACGTGCGTCATTGTTGAGAACTACTGAACCATTACGGAGATATTAAGGTAGGAGTCTCTGGTTGTTTGCCGTCTCAGTCCATCACCCTACGCCCTGATGACCGCCGCTTACGTTTGAGTCCCTTCTACCGACCCAGACTACAAGATCGACTACTTCGTGTCCATTTGCTGCACGGTTGTGACCGCCAGGCTTTCAGTCTTGTGCAATTCATCCCTACGTCCTGGCTGACGGAGATGGATATCCAATGTGACGTGGTTTAACTCAGGCTGGGGAGGCAGGAGCTCCACAGCCAGGAGAGCGGAGGTGTTGGGACCCCCGGGGGGCGTCCCGCGGTGTCCGACAGCTATAAAGGCTCTTTGGAGCGGCTGCCTGAGAGCTGCAATCACACTGTCCATCCGTACCGTGCCTGAGCACGTTTCACGGCTAAAGTTCGTTTGACCAGTGTGAGTGCAACCATACCGCGCGTAGGTGCACGCACCCTAAAGCACGGGAAATTGGGCCTTTGGCTTCTAGAGAGCACTTTAGCACATGTTTTGGCTCCTAGAGGCCACTTTAACACACGTTTTTGCTCCTAGAGGGCACTTTAGCACACGTTTTGGCTCCTAGAGGATACTTTAGCACACGTTTTGGCTCCTAGAGGCCACTTTAACACACGTTTTGGCTCCTAGAGGACACTTTAGCACACGTTTTGGCTCCTAGAGGGCACTTTAGCACAGATTTTGGCTCCTAGAGGACACTTTAACACACGTTTTTGCTCCTAGAGGACACTTTAGCACACGTTTTGGCTCCTAGAGGGCACTTTAGCACAGATTTTGGCTCCTAGAGGACACTTTAACACACGTTTTTGCTCCTAGAGGACATTTAAGCACACGTTTTGGCTCCCAGAGGACACTTTAGCACACGTTTTGGCTCCTAGAGGGCACATTAGCACATGTTTTGGCTCCAAGAGGGCACTTTAGCACAGGTCTTGGCTCCTAGAGGACACTTTAGCACATGTTTTGGCTCCAAGAGGGCACTTTAGCACAGGTCTTGGCTCCTAGAGGACACATTAGCACATGTTTTGGCTCCAAGAGGGCACTTTAGCACACGTTTTGGCTCCTAGAAGATACTTTAGCACACGTTTTGGCTCCTAGAGGACACTTTAGCACATGTTTTGGCTCCTAGAGGACACTTTAGCACACGTTTTGGCTCCTAGAAGATACTTTAGCACACGTTTTGGCTCCTAGAGGACACTTTAGCACACGTTTTGGCTCCTAGAGGACATTTAAGCACACGTTTTGGCTCCTAGAGGACCAAATCATACCTTTTTGTCCTTCAGATGTGTCCAGTTCTGTGAAAAACTGGACACATCTGAGAAGAAATGAGCCGAATCTTGAGCCATTAAAGAAAACCAGCAAACTCATTTTGCTCTGTGGAGACAAAATATTAAAGAAACACTGTACGTCGTCCTTCGTGTCTGAGTAAACACCATCTGTTGCTGTGTGTTCTACTGTAGTGTTGCAGTTGAGCCACTAGAGGTCAGTCTACTCAAACATAAACAGCCTCATTTTCCAAATCAGCTGTAAATAATAAAGCTTAACTCTGCTGCTGCTCTTCTGTGAATGACAACAATTTATGAAATGAATCATATTCACGCAATAATCAGTCTGAATCACGTAAATCAGTGAAATAAGAAATGCATTAACAGCTGATTTACACACTGAAATTCACCATAAGATTAAAACAATGACGTTTTGACCGTCACACATAAAAGACACAAATAAAGTTGACCTACATTTTATTCCAAAATCATTCATTTTGTTCCATATCACTATGATATACTGATAAAATACATTTTTCAGCTACTACAGCTTATTTAAAAATATAAAAGCATGCTTCTCCATTGTGACTTATGGGAAATGTGTGTTTTTAAACCGTGTCACAGAGGAAACAGTTCATCATAACTCAAACGTCGACATTAAAAATGCAACTCATTCAAACGTATTTTCAAAATAAAACGTGTGTAACTGTCACGGCGACGGTTGTGAGTGTATTGGGGGTGATGTGGTTTTCAACAATGGTTCATTTTCCAATTTGGAATCTACTGATTATTGTCGATTAAAAACAATTAAAGCTTCATTAGAAACATCCGTGAGCCGCAGATGTTCTTCTACGTCACGCACAGGTGCGAGTGTCGTGTGCTGCTGCGTTAGCTAAGCACACGTTAGCTACCGAACACACTGGCTACATTCAGATCCGTGCACCAAACTTTAAAATGCACACGTTCACTAAAGCACTAACAGGACATAAAGACGACACAACGGGTTTGTATGAGGACGACGTGACATCCTTTTGAAATAGAGACGATTGTGATCGAAGTAGGTAGAACGGGAGCGTATCCATGGTCCCCGGGTTCAATGTTCCCCACTTTGTTTGTGACCTGGGAACAACCCCCTAACCCTGACCCTAACACTACCCCCTAACCCTGACCCCAACACCACCCCCTAACCCTGACCCTAACACCACCCCTAACCCTGACCCCAACACCACCCCTAACCCTGACACCACCCCCTAACCCTGACCCTGACACTACCCCCTAACCCTGACCCTGACACTACCCCCTAACCCTGACCCTAACACTACCCCCTAACACTACCCTCTAACCCTGACCCTAACACTACCCTCTAACCCTGACCCTAACACTACCCCCTAACCCTGACCCTAACACTACCCCCTAACCCTGACCCTAACACTACCCTCTAACCCTGACCCTAACACTACCCCCTGACCCTGACCCTGACCCTAACACTACCCCCTAACCCTGACCCTAACACTACCCCCTAACCCTGACCCTAACACTACCCTCTAACCCTGACCCTAACACTACCCTCTAACCCTGACCCTAACACTACCCCCTAACCCTGACCCTAACACTACCCTCTAACCCTGACCCTAACACTACCCCCTAACACTACCCTCTAACCCTGACCCTAACACTACCCCCTAACCCTGACCCTAACACTACCCCCTAACCCTGACCCTGAACACAGGGTTAACCCCGGTAGAACCTAGCACTGCAGGAATAAATCAATCATGGGCCAAGTTTGGGGTTCGGCTGATGGGGGTGTGGGTCAAATACAGATTCCCTGCAGAAAAAACAAACAAGCAAGAGAAGTAGAAGTGTCAGAAATGTAGCTTCTGGTAGCTAGTTGTTTAAGCTAGGTCAGCTAATTTGATCATTTGTAGTGTGATGGTCTTTTGTCACGTACGCTCAAAAGAACCAAGGTAGGAATAAAGCTTTCACAACTAGATCGATCAAAAAAAAGACATTTTTATAATTCAAACATAAGACAAAAATGTTGTGTAAAGCGCTCGCAGTGGTGTCGCTCTCCTGTTAGCTTTCCCGTAAAAATACGACTCCCTAGCATCTACTTTAGATTCGACACTAAACATTGCAGTGAACTAACGCGTGTCCTCAAAATCAACGAAGCGAGAGAGGTAAGATGACTAAAAGATGCTGAGAAGACGACGACAGAAGAGTTACTGGTTTGCCGGAGTCTGCTGAAGGCCTCCGTCCCACGACCTTATTTTCAGACTTGCTCGTCGTCCCGCTGTGCAACCAAGTATAACCGTCCCCGCCAGAGTGGGACCACGAGCACAAGGCGCACCGCCAAGGGAGGGAAACCCAGAGCGGGGATAGTGAGGTCCCACCGCCACCGGGTAAGAGATCGGGTCACACCAGAGGCCCACAGACAACAGGGCAAACTCCTAAATTAAGGGGAAACTGAGTTTTGAGAACTACGAGCCCGTGTTGAGCGACGTGCGAGACAGCGAGACGTCACGGCGAAGCTTCAAACCGTCCCCGTTGTCCCGGCTCGGCTGGTCGTATCACTGGAAGATGGGGTCAGGAAGGGGCTCGGTGAATGGCGTGGGCAGTTCAGAAGACAAAACGTAGCGGAACTAGCGACCCAATGGAGCAGCGAAGTGTACCTAATAAAGTGGCCCGCGAGTGTTTGTTTCCAACGTTTAAGTATGAATTTGTACGTGCGTCATTGTTGAGATCTACTGAACCATTACGGAGATGTTAAGGTGAAAGTCTCTGGTTGTTTGGCGTCTCAGTCCATCACCCTACGCCCTGGTGACGGTCGCTTACGTTTGAGTCCTTTCTACCGACCCAGACTACAAGATCGCCCGCTTCGCGTCCATTTGCTACATGGTTGTGACCGCCGGCCTTCCAGTGTTGTGCGTTTCATCCCTACGTCCTGGCTGACGGAGATGGATATCCAATGTGACGCGGTTTAACTCCGGCTGGGGAGGCAGGAGCTCCACAGCCAGGAGAGTGGAGGTGTTGGGACCCCCGGGGGCGTCCCGCGGTGTCCGACAGCTATAAAGGCTCTTTGGAGCGGCTGCCTGAGAGCTGCTGTTCGATGGAAGGCTTGGATCCAGCAGCATCGCCCAGTTTCCTCCAAACCACCTGAGAGGGAGGAACAACAGTGTCAAACGTCGACATCAGATCCAATCAAAGTGTCACAACCCCAAGGAAGTCAGTCACAGGAAACACCCGGTGACAGGAAGTGGAATTCACCCCAAACAACTCATTTAACATCTGGTAAATGGACTTTAATGGACTCTACATACCGTCTAATCATTCACACCACATTCACACACCCATGCGCAGCAATTCAGGGTTCAGTGTCTTTCGCAAGGACACGTCAACATGTGGACTGGGGGAGCTGGGGATCGAACCGCCGATCTCTCCAAATGCAGGACGATCCACTCTTCTACTGACCCACACCCCCCATATGCAACCAACAACCACAGATACCACACTCGCACTCCGCTGCTATTATTATGATGTGTGTGTGTGTGTGTGTGCGTGTGTGTGTGTGTGTGTGTGTGTAAGAGACATTTACAGACTGAGGACCTGTAAGTGTGTGTGTGTGTGTGTGTGTGTGTGTGTGTGTGTGTGTGTGTGTGTGTGTGCGTGTGTGTGCGTGTGTGTGTGTAAGAGACATCTACAGACCGACTGAGGACCTGTAAGTGTGTGTGTGTGTGTGTGCGTGTGTGTGTGTAAGAGACATCTACAGACTGACTGAGGACCTGTAAGTGTGTGTGTGTGTGTGTGCGTGTGTGTGTGTAAGAGACATCTACAGACTGACTGAGGACCTGTAAGTGTGTGTAGGTGCATTCTGTCTGATATTGAAACCTACGTTGCACATCTCTCTGACGATGGCCTTCTCGTTCTCGTTAAGATCTTCATCATATTCCTGCGAGCACGGCCTGTCCATCTTCTCATGGACCTCCAGCACCTACACACACACACACACGCACACGCACACACACACACGCACACACGCAACACAAAATACGTTAGCACGTTTCACAGCTAAAGTCTGGTTCCTTTGACCAGTGTGAGTGCAACCGTACCACGTCTAGGAGCGGCACGCTTGCCGTCCACGGCCCGTTTGGGAGAGGTGGGCTTTAGTAAAGCACGTTTGCACGTGTACGAGCACGAGCGTGCGCACGTGTACGAGCACGAGGCCTACGGCGGTTCTGAGGTCATTTCCTGTGCGCCTGTTGGGACGTAGAAAAAAGAAGGAGGGACCATGCGCGGACATTTCAAACAATGGCGGTGAAAGGTTCACGTTGGTGTGATGCGGAGGTGGAGTGTTTACTGCAGATTTGGTCGATGAAAAGATTCAAAAACAGTCGACAAGACGCACAAAAACTCCGAGGTCTACGGAAAGATCTGGAAACAAAGCCACGCATCGCCATGACGTCATCAATGCGTGTGACGTGTTACGGCGTGATGACGTATAGGCAGCAAGAAGCATTCTCCGAGGCCCAGGTAGTGTGAGTACAAACGGGCCTGGAGGGGGGGACAAGGACCCTAAAGCACGGGGCACGGGACGGAGGCACAGTGGGAGGGCGCCCTTAATGCTCACACAGGACCTACCTTCATTGCATGGACTATAGCTTCTGGTTTCTGCCCGGTCGGGAGGTAGAGCCCCGTGGAGGGGGGGTCACCGCTGGAGGTGGGAGCAGCACCCTGGGGAGGCAGACAGAACCCTCTGATCACCATCACAGAGTAAACAGAGACGAGTGCACGTAGAGACACTGAAGCAACAAGCAGCAGGGAGAGAGATCAAGACAACTCTGTGGAAGACAGGAAGAGGGAGGACAGGGGACGCTGTCAGAGGAGGCAGCAGCGCCGCTGACGCAGGCAGGTGTGTGTTCCCATGGCGACAGGAGGTGCAG
>NC_139837.1:1863739-1978739 GCF_963691815.1 Echiichthys vipera | reverse complement strand
CACACAAACACACACTCTCCAGACAGACCAATCACATAGCTCGAGTTTCATACAATGACGTTTTTGAAGCCTGCTGAACTGTTGCACGCACTTCAGCCTCTACTGAGACTAAAATCCAGACGGAAAGCCTGAATTCAACTAGAGAAGTAGATCTATTTGTTGCGTATCTACGTTTACTCAGTACAGCTGCTTTGGGAATGACCCATAAGGCTGAACCACCAACCCAGCAGGTGACCGGGGCTGCTCCACTGAGTCAGACAACACAATGCACTGTTATTATTTCCCTCCACGCACCTTTTTTCCCACAGTGCTTTGGGGCCGTTATGCGGGCTGGAATGTGGGAATTCCTGACGAGGCAGCTTTATCCCTGGGATCCTACGTTTGGAGATCAGGGCTCAGTTTTTACAGCAACAGTGAACTCATTCTCGAGCGGGAGCGACGCTTGGGTTTAATTGGTGGATCCAAGCTTCGTAAATCCGTCAGATGAAGCCGAAACACGGCGGCGGTGCCCCCACACGGGAGAGTTTAAAGGCTAAAGATAGAGCTCCACCTGTGTTCAGACCTGCAAACTCTCAACAGGTGAAAAAGGTGATGTAATAAAATCCTGTAGAGTGAAACTACAGTAATGGATCTTGCACTCGATCTTCTTGGGTGGATAAAAACACCCTGTTGTTGTTTCGTGACTAAGGGCGCACTCACACTGTCCTTCCGCACCGCGCCAAAACCGTTTTTTCGGGTCAAGCCTAGTGCGTTTGACCAGTGTGAGTGCAACCGCTCCACGCACTCTGAGAGAGGTGGGCTTTAGTAAAGCACGTTTGCACGTCTACGAGCACGAGCGTGCGCACGTGTACGAGCACGAGGCCTACGGCGGTTCTGAGGTCATTTCCTGTGCGCCTGTTGGGACGTAGAAAAAAGAAGGAGGGACCATGCGCGGACATTTAAAACAATGGCGGTGAAAGGTTCACGTTGGTGTGATGCGGAGGTGGACCGCCCTGGACAGGACGCCAGTCTATCACAGGACACATAGAGACGAACAGAGACAGACAACCATTCACACCTACGGGTGATTTAGAGTCATCAATGAACCCAACACCTGCACGTCTTTGGACTGTGGGAGGAAACCGGAGAACCCGGAGAAAACCCACGCAGACACGGGGAGAACATGCAAACTCCACACAGAAGGGCCTTGACCCAGACACCTTCTCGCTGTGAGGCGACAGTGCTAACCACCACACCACCGTGTAGCCCGAGGAAAAGTCAGGTGATCGCAAACATTCAGGGAATCCAACCGTAGCTGTTGAGATATACGTACAGTACCAAATATGAAGCATCGAACGGGCGCCAGATATTCTGCATTCCCAACCTTGGGTAAAGTCTAAACCTCTTAGATCTGAAACACACGTTCTGAACAGATCCCTGCAGCATTAGAAACACTCACAGCGACCCTGAAAGGAATGGCAGCTATGCGTGACGTAAAGTGCCAGATACCCAAACTCTTCTCCTCCTGACTCCACTCTCATGTGAAGGTGGAGACGGGGGCGCCCCACAGGGAGGCTCAGAGGAGTCCGGCCTTTAGTCACGGCCTATAAATATTCCCAGTTGGGCTCCTGGAGGTTTATCTGGGGGTCAGGCTTTTCTTACAGTGAGGGAACAGTTGGAAACACGTCCAGCAGCTGCTCTGATCACAGGTTTGAACTGCTACTGAAAAACGCAGGGATCCATTTATCACGACGAGGCCTTGAGACGATCGTGGTTGGATTGTTCAAGGAGAGCTGCTTCTGTACATCATCCTGAGGAGCAGATAGAAGTTTGCCGTAGTCCCCTGCACTTTTACTATTCACTTATGAAACACAAGGTCTCTTTTCCCGTGACGACAGTGGAATGAGAGTGGAGCGTCCGTCCCGTGCCCCGTGCTTTAGGGTCCTTGTCCCCCCCTCCAGGCCCGTTTGTACTCACACTACCTGGGCCTCGGAGAATGCTTCTTGCTGCCTATACGTCATCACGCCGTAACACGTCACACGCATTGATGACGTCATGGCGATGCGTGGCTTTGTTTCCAGATCTTTCCGTAGACCTCGGAGTTTTTGTGCGTCTTGTCGACTGTTTTTGAATCTTTTCATCGACCAAATCTGCAGTAAACACTCCACCTCCGCATCACACCAACGTGAACCTTTCACCGCCATTGTTTGAAATGTCCGCGCATGGTCCCTCCTTCTTTTTTCTACGTCCCAACAGGCGAACAGGAAATAAAGCCCACCTCTCCCAAACGGGCCGTGGACGGCAAGCGGGCCGCTCCTAGACGCGGTACAGTTGCACTCACACTGGTCAAAGGAACCAGACTTTAGCCGTGAACACACGGTACGCAGGCACAGTGTGAGTGCTCCCTGAGAGAAACAAAGCTTTGACACAGTAAATATGACGTATTATAAAGGCACAGGTCGTCTCTGTTCCCACACACAAGGCTTCGTTTGGAACAAGGGTCCAAACTGACTTTTTTATTCCACATAAATAAAATAAATAATAATAAATCTCTGTGACAAGATCAGAAAGAGCCCAGACTCCTGTCGTTATGACTCTCACACTGTTTACAGATGTTCTTCCTCCTATTTAGAAACGTAGCTTCATCACCAAACTAGATGTGCAGGTTATGTTTACACGTCCGTGCTGCATTTGACTCTACGAGTTATGCTCACACCAGATATTCAGATGTCCTCATGTACCAAAGAAGGATGGAGACGGCCGTACAGTCAAGATTCAACCATTTTCATCTGTTTATACCTGATGTTTTGATGGTAAATGGACTTGTTCTTATAAAGCACCTTTCTAGTCTTCTGACTACTCAGGGCGCTTTCACACTTGTCACATTCACCCGTTCACACAGACATTCACACTGATGGCAGTGGACATATACAGACCATCTAATCTAACCATTTACACCACATTTACACACCCATGCGCAGCACGAGGAGTAATTCAGGGTTCAGTGTCCACCCTTCGACATGTGGACCGGGGGCGGTGGGGATTGAACCGCCAATCTCTCGACTGGAGGACAACCCACTCTTCCTCTGAGCCACAGTCGCCCCTATCTGTTTTGGTGTTTATGAAAATTAGCACATAGTTAATTCGATTATGACCCGTTTGCTCTGTGAACAAACACTTAAAACAACTTTAATACAATTTTGTTTGTCTTGATTTAAGTTACTCAGTATTTCTATGGTGAAATCTTATTTTTTTTCCATATTCATGTGAGAAAATCACTTCTCACTTATTTACTTTGTACTTATTTTGTCTCAATCTGCTGCTAAACTGCACGCTGTGTATTGTTGTATATTGTATAAACCTGCGTTTAATCACAGTGTCTGTTGCACTCTGTCACATTTAGTTCATTGTTTTAAGCTTTATTTTGATTTGATTGATGTTTTTATGCTTATTGTTACTCTGATCCTTTCACATCTTTGTATTGAAACTGTTGCACAATCATTTCCGGATACATTTTTAGGGATAAATAAAGATTCTTCAATCTTGAATCTTGAAAAATAATGAATAGTTGAATGCAGAGAGTTTATTTGGGTCTTTTTGGAAACTTTTCCCTAATTTCCCTTAGTCAGGAAACAAAAGTTTGCTTCTGTTGCACTTTGTTCAGTGTTGACCCACATTTGGTATCGAACCTGGGAACCTGACAGTGAACCCGGGTCACTCACCCCTGAGCCCGTCTCCTCTCTGGATGATCCCCCCCTCTGACACCTTGTGGTCCGGACTGGCTGCGCTCCCGGTGCTGGATGCGCTGCTCCCGTCCCCGAGGTCCCGGCTCAGGCTGGACTGGCTGTCGATGGAGCTCCGGGAGCCGGCCCCGCTGCGGTCCTCCTCGAGCATGAGGACGAGCTCCTTCAGCTCCACGTTCTCCGTCCTCAGCGCCTCCTGGCTGCTCTCCAGCTCCGTCAGCTTCTGCTGGTACAGCCCCACGTCCCTCCACAGGACGCTGGCCGTGTAGCGGCCGAACTGCTGCCACTCCCGGGACAGCTTCTTGCCCTTCTGCCGGTCATCGTCCAGGAAGCAGCACAGATCCCGCAGCTCCCGGTTGTCGTCCTGCAGTTTCTGGTTGACCTCTTTCAGGCTCCGGATCTCGCGGAGGTGGACCTGCAGGCTCCGGTTCACGTCTTTCATCATGTTCCCGTGCTCCAGCATCACGTCCATGTTGCGGGTCTCCAGCCGCCTCAGCCTCCGGAGCAGATCCTCTTTCCCCAGCATCAGCAGCTCCTCGTCGGACAGCTGGCTCCCTCCTGGCCCGTCCATGGTTCTGATGTTACCCTGAGACGCAGAGAGCTACGGAGACCTGATCCATGACAGAGTACACACAGACCCGCCTGTCCGCGTCAGGCTGCGCTGCGTGTGATCCTCCCGCGGGGCAACGACCCAAACACCCGTTAGTCTCACTTTCTCTAACACCGACGTCGGAAGTTCATCCCGGAGACTGGATGAGACCGGAGCCGGAGCCCGAGCCGGTGGGTGGAGGCATCTGCAGAGCGCCCCCTGCAGGCAGCGGACCCGCACGGTCCTCCAACCCCAGACACGCTGTTACTGTGCCACAGTAGGAAGGGCAGGGGCGAAAAAGGAAAAAAAGGGCACAAATAGCGCATGCTCG
Organism: Echiichthys vipera; assembly: GCF_963691815.1. Lineage (NCBI taxonomy): Eukaryota > Metazoa > Chordata > Actinopteri > Perciformes > Trachinidae > Echiichthys > Echiichthys vipera. The sequence goes on along the minus strand of NC_139837.1, from coordinate 1,974,097 downwards.
CCACTGAAGAGGGCACTTAAGCACACGTTCTGGCTCCTAGAGGGCACTTTAGCACATGTTTATGCTCCTAGAGGACACTTTAGCACACGTTTTGGTTCCTAGAGGACACTTTAGCACACGTTTATGCTCCTAGAGGACACTTTAGCACACGTTTTGGCTCCTAGAGGACACTTTAGCACATGTTTTGGCTCCTAGAGGACACTTTAGCACATGTTCTGGCTCCTAGAGGACACTTTAGCACACGTTTTGGCTCCTAGAGGACACTTTAGCACATGTTTTGGCTCCTAGAGGACACTTTAGCACATGTTCTGGCTCCTGGAGGACACTTTAGCACATGTTTTGGCTCCTAGAGGACACTTTAGCACATGTTTTCGCTGAGGACACTTCCTAATACTTGGAAGGAGAGTTTTTACTCTATTTTGTCTCATTGTACCTTAATTATCTGCTTCTGTCATATGTTATTTAATGACCTAGTTATTCACTGTGACTGTGTCTGACATGGGCTGTTGGGAGGGGTGGTGGGGGGTGGGATTCATGTTTGGTGTTTTATCTTTCTCACTTTAAAGCAGACGCTCAGACGCAGTTTGCATCTGTTGCACTTTTTTTGCCTGTCTGCAAAAATGAAATAAAGACATTGGAAGATTTAAATAAATAAATAATAAAAGAATATGATCTATATTCTTATTCTTCTCCTCATTCTTATGGAGAGGATGTGTATCCAGGAGTCAGAGGACTGAGCCGGGGTAAGGGCGCCCTCTCCTGGGCAGCAGGAGTCACACACATGATTACTCAACATGTTGCAAAAGAACTCTGCAAAGAAACTACAACAACAGAAGAACCCACAGTCCCACAATGCACTGCGCGCTCTGATTGAAAATCAGAAGAGTCAGTGAAAAAGCATAAATGGCATCAGACACTGTGATCACAGGAGTGTCTGCTGGTTACTGTTATAGTTGATGTCCATTGCTGTTATCCTCCTGTCATTGGTGCGTCCGCAGCTGCACGCAGAGCAGCCCGGCTCCCCTCCCTCTGCAGCCCCTGAACAGCCCCCGTCCTCCCCCGGGGTGCACACGCACTGGGACAGCGCGGGCACCAGGGCTGTGTGGCTCCGGACCGCAGACGGCCGGGGTGACACCGCGGTTCCCCCCACGTCATTACGCGGATGATTGGAGTGAGAGCAAAGTGCACACAGGAAGTCGCTCCTGCACAGCTGTCTCCTCCATGGTCCCGGACGCACGGACGCCATAATGCAGCGGTGTTCGTACGGCGCGGCCCCGGGTCGACCGTGGGTCTCGCCGATGGTCTTTGTGTTTTTTGGGGCATTGTGTGTCGCACCTGTGATGTCGCACCCGCAGTGTTTGGACTTTAAGCCGCCCTTCCGGCCGCTCCGGGAGCTCGAGTTCTGCGTAATGTACAAAGAGTTCGGCTGCTGTGATTATGAGAAGGACCAGGAGCTGATGACGAAGTACTACAGGGTCATGGATCACTTTGATTATTACGGATACGTCAACTGCGCCGGGTCCGTCCTGGAGCTGCTCTGTCAGGTAGGCACGCGCGGACAAAGGTCGCTTGGCACCATCCAAAAACCGTCTCCATCACGCGCCCGCGGGCTGACACCAGCCAAAACACACGAGAGGGCGAGGAGGAGGCGCGTGCCAAACACTTTATGAATACTAACAACTTGAATGGTGTGATCTTACAGTCACTTTTAAATAGCAATAATAATAATAATAGCCTAATTATCTTTCTATAAAGCATGCAGGCTGCCTCTGGTCATGGAGTTCACTGATGAGCTGGAGGGGGAATTAAGGTCATTCTCTCAGATTCACTGAAAAGTGTGAGATGCAAAGGCAGAGAAGGGTTAAGAGCTTTGACACCTCTGAGATGTTGAGTGAGCAACTCGGGCTGCAACTTATTACATACTCACACTGGCATACAGGGAGGGGGGGGGGGTGGTGCTAAAGTGCCCCCTGGAAGCAAGAACGCTCATTAAAGTACGTGCTAAAGAGTGGCGAGGACGCATTATACTGTATGTGCACTGTTTTCCTGGTTGATAGAGGTGGGCTTTTGTAAGGGTGCACTCACACCGTCCATCCGTACCGTGCCCCAGGACGTTTCACAGCTAAAGTCTGGTTCCTTTGACCAGTGTGAGCAACCGTAACGCGCCTAGGAGTGGTACGCTTGCCGTCCACGGCCCGTTTGGGAGAGGTGGGCTTTAGTAAAGCACGTTTGCACATGTACGAGCGCGAGCATTGACGGCGGTCCTGATGTCTATTTATATACACTACGTCTGTTCCCTGTGACGAACAATTCGTGCTGGTCTGATGCGGTGGTGAAGGGTTTACTGCAGGTTTGGTCAGATAAAATGTTTGAAAACAGTCAGATAAAAATAAATCTCTGAAGGTTGACGACGTATAAGCAACAAGCAGTCCAGCAGAGGCTTGGATCATTTCAAGTAATGTGAGTGCCAACAGACCTGGGCCCCCTTAGGGCACAAATCTTTCCGTAGACCTCAGAGTTTTTGTGCGTCTTGTCGACTGTTTTTGAATCTTTTCATCGACCAAATCTGCAGTAAACACTCCACCTCCGCATCACACCAACGTGAACCTTTCACCGCCATTGTTTGAAATGTCCGCGCATGGTCCCTCCTTCTTTTTTCTACGTCCCAACAGGCGCACAGGAAATGACCTCAGAACCGCCGTAGGCCTCGTGCTCGTACACGTGCAAACGTGCTTTACTAAAGCCCACCTCTCCCAAACGGGCCGTGGCTGGTTGCACTCACACTGGTCAAAGGAACTAGACTTTAGCCGTGAAGCGTGCTGGGGCACGGTACAGATGGACAGTGGGAGTGCGCCCTAAGTCGACTGAGACCATAAACAACCAGCTAGTCGGTCGTAATCGACTAAGAGGGTGCAGCCCTGCTCTCTACACACTAAACTTCTGCTCTGTCTCCTTCACCTCCTCACCTCTCTTCTTTATGTGTCCAGGAATGCTCTCCATATGCAGCTCACCTCTTTGATGCTGAGGTCCCGAGCACCCCAATCAGGACCATCCCTGGCCTCTGTCCCGACTACTGCTCCCAGTTTTGGAAGAAGTGCAGCTCCACCCTCCCTTTCCTGTCTGACGACCCACACATAGCCAAAGTCAAAGACGACCAGACACATCTCTGCCGGTACTTGGAGCTTGATGATGTGGACTACTGCTACCCGCACCTGCTCAGCAACCAGAAGCTCACCCAGAACCTGGGCCGGGTTCAGTCGAACTCGGAGGGCTGTCTTCAGCTGTGCCTGGAAGAAGTCGCGAACGGGCTACGGAACCCGCTAGCCATGGTGCACGCCAACGACGGCACACACCGCTTCTTTGTGGCGGAACAGGTGGGCTTGGTGTGGACATACCTTCCTGACCGGTCCAAATTGGAGATACCATTTTTAAACATTACCAAAGCGGTGTTAACGTCGTCATGGGAAGGCGACGAGAGAGGCTTCCTGGGACTGACCTTTGACCCTAGGTACAAGTACAACGGAAAGCTGTATGTGTATTACTCAGTGGAGGTGGGGTTTGATGAGAGGATCCGGATCAGTGAGTTCCGAGTGTCGGCCAACGACATGAACGTGGTGGATCATACCTCTGAGCGGTAAGTATGGACCGGTCCAAGGTAGCAAACAACAGTGGTCCTAAACCGGGGCCTTTTCTTGTCTGATCTGTCATCTCCACTTTCCTTCCAGGGTCATTCTCGAGATCGATGAACCAGCATCCAACCACAATGGAGGGCAACTTCTATTCGCAGACGATGGCTACTTGTACATTTTCACAGGGGATGGTGGAATGGCAGGAGACCCATTTGGGCAACATGGGAACGCCCAGAACAAGTAAGACATCCGCAGAGGTTTCTGGAAATAGACTCCCCTTAAATAATCTGAATTAACAGCAGATGTAGGAAAGAATATTGGGTGCATGTTTCGTCATGACATATGAGGATAGTTTGGATTTCTGAAGTGTGATGTGCATTTGAGATGAAATGTCATTTTCCAATGTTCCCCATCTACTCCAGGTCAGCTCTGTTGGGCAAAGTCCTCCGCATTGATGTGAATGACAATGAGAAAGGCCCGTTGTACCGAATTCCTTCAGATAACCCCTTCGTACATGAGCAAGGGGCACGACCTGAGGTTTATGCTTACGGTGTCCGCAATATGTGGAGGTGTTCTGTGGACCGGGGAGAACTTCGGACCAAGGAGGGCAAAGGACGGATCTTCTGCGGGGACGTGGGCCAGAATAAGTTCGAAGAGATCGACATCATCGAGAAAGGTCGAAACTACGGCTGGAGAGCCAAAGAGGGATTTTCCTGCTACGATAAGAAGCTGTGCGCCAACAGCTCCCTAGGTAGGAATGCTCTGGTTGGTCAAATGGTTTGGAAACATCCATGTAACCCTTCTCCAACTGCAGACAACGGTGGTGTGCAATTATGTTGTCATGAAGGGCCAAGACTGTGGAGTTTGTCATGTCTGTCCCAGTCGTACGAAGCCAAACCACAACCCTTTTTCTAATCTTAGCCAATAATCTAATCCTGATCCTGTTGGTGCCTAAACTTGACCTTTACCTTTGTTGCCTCACAGTCATGCAGCAGGAGAACGTCACATTTTGTAGGACGTATCATACAAATTGTTGTGCATACGTTTTCGTAGCAATAGCAAACCCATAACCCATTGATGAGAATACGTTGCACGTTGTATTTGAAGGAAATACTACAGGCTCTTGGCCCATGGTAGAAATGACCAACGACCAACCTTTTGGTGCCGCCACATAATATCGGACATGAACTCATCGTTACAACTCAGAACATTTGAAAGTACCATTTGATCAGCCTCTGCCCCGTGCTTTAGGGTCCTTGTCCCCCCCTCCAGGCTCACACTACCTGGGCCTCGGAGAATGCTTCTTGCTGCCTATACGTCATCACGCCGTAACACGTCACACGCATTGATGACGTCATGGCGATGCGTGGCTTTGTTTCCAGATCTTTCCGTAGACCTCAGAGTTTTTGTGCGTCTTGTCGACTGTTTTTGAATCTTTTCATCGACCAAATCTGCAGTAAACACTCCACCTCCGCATCACACCAACGTGAACCTTTCACCGCCATTGTTTTAAATGTCCGCGCATGGTCCCTCCTTCTTTTTTCTACGTCCCAACAGGCGCACAGGAAATGACCTCAGAGCCGCCGTAGGCCTCGTGCTCTTTCACGTGCGCACGCTCGTGCTCGTACACGTGCAAACGCGCTCTACAAAAGCCCACCTCTCTCAGACGGGCTGTGGACGGCCAGCTGGCCGCAGTTATGCGTGGAGCGGTTGCACTCACACTGGTCAAACGCACTAGGCTTGACCCGAAAAACCTGTTTTGGCGCGGTGCGGAAGGACAGTGTGAGTGCGCCCTTACTGTCATTATTTAACTGCGTCACCACTCACTTCTAATGGGCCTTTCTAGTTGGAACTGTATTGTTTTCTCAACTGTCACATTTAATTTGACCCTTGACAGCATTCAGATTTCTTTCACTCCTTTGGCGTAACTACATGAACTTTACAGTTTGATTTATTCTTAAAAAACATTTATATTCTGCTTTTAAATCCATTATCGCTCATAAAAACTTGCATTATTTGTGGCGTAACTGTAAAGAGACGTCTAACAGAGATGAAGGAGAAACTACGACATGATAATTTTGGGTTTTTTTCACAGATGACGTCCTCCCTATTTACGCGTACCCTCACAAGATGGGCAAGTCGGTGACTGGTGGCTACGTGTACCGAGGCTGCGAATACCCCAACATGAACGGCATGTACATATTTGGGGACTTCATGAGTGGGTAAGATTTAATCTGGTGACTAATATGTTACATTTCCACGGCAAAATAACTCCAACGTCTGAAACTTTTGTGAATACTTGAAGAAAAAGTTGAATATTTTTGGGAAAAAAGAAGCAGATTTGTAAGATTACATGTGAAAATCTATGAGAACAAAAGTAGCAGAATTATGAGATTAAAAGCGGCAAATTGACGAGGAATAAGAAGTAGATTTATGAGAAAAACAGTCAGAAAAATAGTGTTTTGTGTTACACTCTTGAACTACATCGTTCAGGGTTACCACAGACACTGCAGCATGACGTGTCGGCCATGTCTGCAGCAAACTGAAAAATTACTGTGCTTTGAAGTTTAGAAAGAATGAAGAACGCTACAAGGGTTATAGCCTTTATAAGACTTGGTCAAAGTATAGAAACAGTTAGGGCCCACTCCCACTGTCCAACCGTACCGTGCCCCAGCATGTTTCACGGCTAAAGTCTAGTTCCTTTGACCAGTGTGAGTGCAACCGTACCACATCTAGGAGCGGCACGCTTGCCGTCCACGGCCCGTTTGGGAGAGGTGGGCTTTAGTAAAGCACGTTTGCACGTGTACGAGCACGAGCGTGCACACGTGTACGAGCACGAGGCTTACGGCGGTTCTGAGGTCATTTCCTGTGCGCCTGTTGGGACGTAGAAAAAAGAAGGAGGGGCCATGCGCGGACATTTCAAACAATGGCGGTGAAAGGTTCACGTTGGTGTGATGCGGAGGTGGAGTGTTTACTGCAGATTTGGTCGATGAAAAGATTCAAAAACAGTCGACAAGACGCACAAAAACTCAGAGGTCTACGGAAAGATCTGGAAACAAAGCCACGCATCGCCATGACGTCATCAATGCGTGTGACGTGTTACGGCGTGATGACGTATAGGCAGCAAGAAGCATTCTCCGAGGCCCAGGTAGTGTGAGTACAAACGGGCCTGGAGGGGGGGACAAGGACCCTAAAGCACGGGGCACGGGACGCAGGAACAGTGGGAGGGCGCCCTGAGGTTCTGTTTGGAGACACCTGGAAGCTGCGTAACATCCTCCATTGTTTACATTCTATGTATATGTTTGTCGTATGGACTGTCTTTACTTTGATGCTATTCTTTGGTTATGCCGTGCTATTGAACAGTATAACAGGGATCCCTCTATGTTGCTCTTGCTGAGATGTCTGTGTATGCTGTGCAGATTGTAAAGTGATATTGAGCATTAACATGTTCTCTGAGGCTCTTTAAAAACAGTTTAAATGTAGAAAAACACAAACCAAAGTAGTAGACGATACTTGTTGGTATAGCATAAAAGCTCCCACAGCGCTCCATCACACAGTAAGAGTGCACGGCCCATCAGAGACTGTAGCTTTGACTCCTCTTCCAGGCGCTTGATGAGTCTGCGGGAGGACAGAAACACAGCACAGTGGACATACAATGAGATCTGTATGGGGATGGGCATGACCTGTGCCTTCCCTGGGCTCGTCAACAACTACCACCAGTACATCATCTCCTTTGCAGAGGATGAAGCTGGTAATGCATGAACACGTGCACACGCTCAGACTCAAAATATACCTGGAGTTTGCTGTGTAATGTCCTCTCGATGCAAGGTTTCGTTTATCTCTCCATCAGGCGAGCTGTACTTCATGTCGACGGGAATACCGAGCGCTACGTCACCTTCAGGAGTCATTTATAAAGTGGTGGACCCCTCAAGGTGAGTGTTATGGACGCTGTGTGTGAGCTTTCATGAAGTGCTGCAGCTGTAATATCACTGGTTAGCTAAAGTGCTATCAAGGACAAAAAAACAATACAGTTTAAGTTAAAGAAAAAACGTCTTTTCGGAGCGTTTTCTACTGAATTATGGCCACAGGACAAAGTGTAAATGTATTTATTTGAATTCATTTAAAAAGCAATGATTGGCATTTCTTTTTTTATTAAAATAATGAAGAATTAATTTGATTAACATTTATTGTTTAGGCAGTCCTGATATACCCTTTGACTGAGACGTTATTTTGAATCGAGGAGAAGATTTAGGGGCGACTGTGACTCAGTGGGAGAGTGGGTCGTCCTCCATTCGAGAGATTGGAGGTTCGATCCCCAGCTCCCCTGGTCTGCATGTCAAAGTGTCCTTGGGCAAGACACTGAACCCTGAATTGCTCCTCGTGCTGCTCATGGGTGTGTAAATGTGGTGTGAATGGTTAGATTAGATGGTCTGTAGATGTGTGAACGTCTGTGTGAATGTGACAGACACTGTGAAAGTGCCTTGAGTCGTCAGAAGACTAGAAAGGTGCTTCATAAGTCCAGTCCATTTCCCATTTATGCCGACTCAGGACTCCAGGACGGTTCTGTAACGGCTAAGTTCCTATTGTAAGACCAAAAACCCTAAATTTCATCCCAAATTGAGATAAGAGAGAAGGAGTTCCTCTTACAAGGCTCAGTAAGTTCAACACGGTGGATCTGATCGACCGGTCCTGCTCATATCAGACCAGGGACAAGATGGTTCAGTCCATTACTGCAACTGCTAGGGGGGTCACGAGACAGTCCAAGACAGAGAGTAACGTAACCGTTACTTTGCATCTGTAGTTCCTGACTTCACCATCATTACACAAAAACCCGAGTTGTTTGTACAGTGACTGCTCACTGCGTAGAGCGTATGCACTGTTAAAGTACTGTTTCTTAAAGTAAGACACACATCTGTTCATAATTACAAACACAGGCGTGTCATTCTGCTCTGTGAGCCTGAAGGATGTGCACTTGGCCTGGATGTAAGCTTGGATCTGTGCTTTCTCAGCGCTGGTGGGATATCTTCTGCTGAATGTGGAGGTTACGCTGCCTCTCTGTGGAGTAAAGGTTACGTTGACCACTGGATGAAACCGTTTCTGTCTTGGACACTCTCAGGACCCCCCTAGTTGCTGCAGTAATGGACTGAACCATCTTGTCCCTGGTCTGATATGAGCAGGACCGGTTGGTCCGATCCACCGTGTTGGGGCGGCAGTAGCTCAGTCCATAGGTGACTTGGCTGGGAGCTGGAGGGTCACTGGTTTAAGTCCCTGTATGGAGCGTGGACAGGTGGCTGGTGAGGTGCCAGTTCATCTCCTGGGCACTGCCGAAGGTGCTGTTGAGCAGGGCATCGAACCCCCAACTGCTCGGGGCGCCGGTCACTGGCAGCCCATCTCCATTAGTTGCATGTATATAGGTCCTGTCTGTGCGTGTGTGTGTATTTCAGGCCTGTGTGTGTGAAAATGAAAAAATAGAGTGAAAAATTGAATTTCCCCGTTGCGGGACAAATAGAGGAAGTCTTCTTCTTCTTCTCTGTTTGGGTAAAGAAGGAAAATGAAGCCGTTTTGGCAGCAGTGTGAAAGGCCCGCCATCCTAAATCTCCTCTCTCTGACAGCTCTTGGCTCTCACAGCAGGAGACGGTTGTGTCACCTTATTTGTTTCCCAGCCATTAAAACTCACGTAACTGTAATTTGTGACTTGAGTTTGTGGTTAAACGCGCATTAAAAGACTGGGACTTTGAGAAAAGCTATGTTTTTGATGTGTCCTCCAGCTTGTATCCTGTACTCTCTCGTGTACAGCAGTGGTTCATTCTGTTTCTTTGTTGTTTTTCAGACGTGCTCCACCGAGACAATGTCACTATGACCCTCTTCCTGTCAGAGTGAAAAGTAACCTCATCAAGTTTGTTCCTCAGGAAAGTGAGTCCACTTCCAAACACTCTGACCTCACAACTGACAAGTTACCAACGGAGACTGTGTAAAAAAGATGGTTGTAGCCAGGGGGGCGACTCCACTGGTAGATAGAAGTCTGATTGTATACAAGTCAATGAGAAATTGAGCCTATTTTTCACATTATTCTTACTTATTTACATTTTCCTAATGAGCTTATGGTCTTCTTCAATACAGCATGATGTTCATTGTATAACTTATGGTCCCATTTAGAGTGAAATAGACCGTAAAGCACGGTATGCTTTAGGGAGGGGCTACCTGGTCGACAGGTTGCCGTGCTAGCAGCAGGACAGAGGTGTAGTAATGTGCATCCACGTCACTGTGACCATTCAAACAAGAAGTGAACTTGCTTTTGGGTGTTGTTTAAGTCTCAGGACTTTGAGACTCTCTCAGGGCGCACTCACACTGTGCCTCCGTACCGTGCCCAAGCACGTTTCACGGCTAAAGTCTAGTTCGTTTAAACAGTGTGAGTGCAACCGTACCGCATCTAGGAGCGGCACGCTTGCCAGCCATGGCCCGTTTGGGAGAGGTGGGCTTTAGTAAAGCACGTTTGCACGTGTACGAGCACGAGCGTGCGCACGTGTACGAGCACGAGGCCTACGGCGGTTCTGAGGTAATTTCCTGTGCGAGGGACCATGCGCGGACATTTCAAACAATGGCGGTGAAAGGTTCACGTTGGTGTGATGCGGAGGTGGAGTGTTTACTGCAGATTTGGTCGATGGAAAGATTCAAAAACAGTCGACAAGACGCACAAAAACTCTGAGGTCTACGGAAAGATCTGGAAACAAAGCCACGCATCGCCATGACGTCATCAATGCGTGTGACGTGTTACGGCGTGATGACGTATAGGCAGCAAGAAGCATTCTCCGAGGCCCAGGTAGTGTGAGTACAAACGGGCCTGGAGGGGGGGACAAGGACCCTAAAGCACGGGGCACGGGACGGAGGCACAGTGGGACATTTTTCGTCACCTACAAACATCGTGATCAGTGTCGGGTTGCACCTTTCTAGCTAAGCCTACATTAGCTAGCTTGCACTAGCGTTAAACGGTAACAGTGCCAATGACCGGAGATACCCCCCCCCCCCCCACCAGCTGTCTTAAGTTGGATGACTTGCTTAAGCAGCTTCCCACATTAGCATTTAGCTTAGCGCAGCACCATTGAACAGCAACGGAGCATACCTGAAGCTGCTTGGTGCTCCTCCCCAGCTCTGTCCTCTTGTCCAAATATGGTCCGGTTTTAAAAAAAGCAAGGCTGCGACACACAAAACGCCAAACTAAAGACTTAAAACACTTAAAAACGATAGTCCATAAACCAATGCATGACATCACAGCAGCTACCCGTCTATTTTATACAGTCTGTGGTTACAAAACTAATTCAACTTGTGACATTAAATTGTTTATTTACATATTTATTTGTCTTTTTTCATCATTCTCCTTTAGCGTTAATCGGCTTGGAACCACCGAACAGAATCGAGCCTGAGCCCCAACCCACAGAGTCCTACGACTGGCTCCAAGAGCTCATTGACCGTCTAGGAAGACCAGACCCGACCACCCCTCTACCGACCACAACTACCACCAAACCACCCAGACATCCGAGGCGCAAAGGCAAAGGCAGAGGCAGAAAGGGCAAATCCAGAACGGAGGGTACCCCCAGGCTCCAGAACGGGACGGTGAGGCTGGTTGGGGATGAACAAGGCCGCAGCGACCGCGGACGGGTGGAGATTTATGTTAACGGGGAGTGGGGCACCGTGTGTGACGACCTGTGGACCACCAAGAACGCTGCAGTGGTTTGTCAGCAGCTGGGATTCAGGTACGCTCTGGAGGCCCCCAAGAACTCAGAGTTTGGGGAGGGGGAGGGTCTGCCCATTCTTCTAGACGATGTTCAGTGTGACGGGGCCGAGTCCAGCCTGCTGGACTGCAAACACGCCGGCGTGGGGACGCACAACTGTGCCCATTACGAAGACGCCGGGGTGATCTGTGGCAACTCGGACTACGTTGTAGAAGTCTAAGTGTTTGAAATCAGAGCTAATTATCGTCAACTAACCCCGTTAACCCGTAAAGACTAATTCTCTAAAATCATCAGCAAATTCAAGTTATTGGAGAATCGCGGCAGGTCGCTAACAGGCAGACGTGGCTAACAGTGATTAGCTCGGGGCAGCACGGTGAAGGCATTCAAAGGTCTTTTTTAACCACTAATTCTGCTGAAAATAACAGCAAACCTCTGCAGCAGCATGAGAAGAGTCCCTACACATTAACCGAAGCAGCATCAGCGTAGTTAGTGAAGCCAGAGTTTATTAAAGAGTGTTTTAAAGACTTACCTACTGGCCCCTGTATCAGCTCCTCCTAAACAATCTTCTTCGGTGCAGATGGGCACAAAAATGTCTGTTCTCCCATCCCCCGACCCCTTTCATCCTGTTGCTGCAGCTCTTCCTCTCTGTATTCTGCCTCAGTCAGGTATGGGCGCCCATCGTAACCATAGAATTCACCTGTCTGATTGAAATCAGCCATTTTGGTTCGGTAATGCTTGGACACTAACGTAAACCACTGTGAGCTAAAGCTTTATGTAGCCTGTAGCTTCATCCGGCAACACACGTCCCCCCATCCCTGTGATCTTGCATAATGTTTCCATGCTGCAGGGAACGATGCTGTGTGGACTTTTCCAAACCTTTTACATTTATAATTAACTTATTTCACTGCTACAAACTACAACGTTTACGTGTTTTGGTGGAATAAAGCAGCAATGGGCTCCTTCCTTTGGGATTGACTTTGGTAATCCACTGTAATGGACTTTACTATGAGAGGAGCTGGTACAGGGGCCAGTAGGTAAGTCTTTAAAACACTCTTAATAAACTCTGGCTTCACTAACTACGCTGTTGCTGCTTTGTTTAGTGTATATCCACCTCCTGTCAATCGTATCTTTACATTTAAACTTTAAGCGTTACGTCACATTCCTCATTCCTCCTGCACCCCCCCCCCCCTCCGAGCAACGGTCCCTCGAAATGTCTGTGCACGCCCCTGGATGCAAGTTTATGGAAATTGGGGCATCCACCAGGAAAATCCTCTCATCAAATCACCCCAGAGGTTATTTATGCGATGATCGAACAGCTGGAACGCATCGATGCCTTAACGGCGCATGAGTTTTTTCTCAATCGTATCTTTACATTTAAACTTTAGACGTCACGTCCCACTCCTCCTGCCCCCCCCAGGAGGGCACCTCGTCTTTCAGGATAAAGCAACGGCCCCTGGAATGTCTGTGCACGCCCCTGGATGCAAGTTTATGGAAATTGGAGCATCCACCATGAAAATCCTCTCATCAAATCACCCCAGAGGTTATTTATGCGCTGATCGAACAGCTGAAACGCATCGATGCCTTAACGTTAGCATGAGTTTATTCTCAATAATAAATGTTTCTCTAAGAGTTGATTTGTAATTCTCCATCACAGCATTGAATGTTTCCTTTGAATGTATGTTTAGAAGTGTTGATTTGCATTAAGTCTTCGCCTTCACAGTAAAAACAAATCTGGCATTTTGTGTCTGAACGTCATATTTCCTGTAATGTTCAATGCCCACTGAATGAATGTACAATTATGATGTAATACATTTAGTAAATGACTTTAATAATGGCTTATTTTGTTTGTCCTGGCTTCGACACACACTTGGACCAAACCATTAAGTTGGAAATTTGAGAGCAATCAGGGTTCACACACATTTTCCATGTCTAAATCAGACTTTTTCAGACTTCTCTGAGGATTTTTCAGTCAATATTAAACATCTGACACCAATTATTAAACGATTATTAGTTAAATAAATGGTTTTCAATCCAACTTTTAACACGTATGTTAAGTTCTGACTGTGTGCCGTTAAGTTTCCAAGTTATTAAGATTTTTACAGACGTACTTTAGATCATTTAAGTGAATGAACCCTGAATTTTATTCAAGCTTAATGGTAAAAGAGTGAAATGAATAAGTGAACCTGTAACTCTGCAGACAGGAACTCTGTCTCTCTACCCCCCCCCACCCCCCCACCATTATTCACCAGCCTTTATGGTGCGTTAAGAGCGCTGCTCTTGTAAACCAGGGGTCGTAAGTTCGATCCTCGCTGGGACCTGGCAGCCCGACCCACTTTGGCTTGTGTTAGCATGGTAGTGCGCTTGAACTGTACTCTGCAGAGTCCAGAGGTTGGCAAACGCATCCACGGTTGGTTCAAACTAAAGTGTGTGAAGGTTCTCATGTGTCCAGGTCGTCGCTCTCCCCAAAGACATTAAAGTCAAAAACAACTGGACTTGGACCTCTCATCCAAGAGGCTACATCAGTTCATGTACGCATCTGACCAGGCTGGGACTGGACCTGGACCAGGACCAGGACCAGGCTGGGACTGGACCAACTAACAAAGAACAAAGTTCAACTGTTCACAAATGTCCTCCTGTGACTCCAACGACTGTCGTTTAGACTCAATAGAGAACTAACCAAGTCCAGACCTACTTCCACCAACGACTGGACCTGGACCAGGACCAGGACCAGGCTGGGACTGGACCAGCACTAACGAAGTCCAGACCAACTTCCACCAACGACTGCCACTCTAACGATGGTCGTTGGCACTTGGAGCACAAAGGGTTCAGTGACATCATCGGCCTTGTGAGAGGTTAAATACCTGGATCTCACACCAGATAGCCTGGTCCTGGTCCTGGTCCAGTCCCAGCCTGGTCCTTGTCCTGGTCCTTGTCCTGGTCCTGGTCAGTGCTCTATTGAGTCTGAACAACAGTCGTTGGAGACATGGAGTCGTTGGACGTTTGTGAACAGTTGAACTTTGTTCTTTGTTAGTTGGACCAGTCCCAGCCTGGTCCTGGTCCTGGTCCAGTCCCAGCCTGGTCCTGGTCCTGGTCCTGGTCCAGTCCCAGCCTGGTCCTGGTCCTGGTCCTGGTCAGATGCTTACATGAACTGATGAAGCCTCTTGGATGAGAGGTGAAACGTCTTCTTGACAAAGAACCAAGTCCAGTTGCTTTGGACTGAACTTGCTTTGAGGGGGTTCCAACCAAACAAAAGCAGCTCCACACTGACACCTTGTGGCCTTTTGCATAATTGTATTAAACTAAACACACAACAGCACCATTCAGTGTTTAGTTAGATGTTAAAAATGTGTAATTAGAGTCAGCTTTGGTGGCTAAGTCAGTGCAAACACACACATGGACACACACACACTCTGCTTTCCATGTACCTGCACAGACACAGACGTGCGCGGACGACCGTACTGAACGAGGTTGAGCATAAACACGTTGGATTAGAGCAGCTACAAATCCGCCATGACTGCAGGAAGTGGAGTAAATACCAGGACAAACAGAGCCAGGCCGGGCTCGTGTGATGAGTCTCTGTGCTGTGGAGGTCGTTGATATGCTGAGCGGCAGAGCTCAGGAGCTGGAGCCAGGCTCGACCCTGCAGCCTGCCAATGTGTGGCCCTCTGCACGGAGCCTCACACCGGCCCTCCACCTCCGCAACACCCGCAGCCTCTCAGAGGGAGAGGATGACATCACACCTGCAACATAGCAAGGACAACACAATGCACAATAAACATACATCTCCGAAAATACATGGGAAGCTTCTGACTTTACAGTTTTACTCCAGACAGGTTTTAAAGGATGTTAAAACGTTGCTGCTATGAGTAACAGACAGTAACGGTGGAGTCGGACGATTAGAACAAGGAACAGAGTTTGGAAAGTTGGAGTTTGTGTTGTTGTGTTGAGAAAGAGGTTAAAGGGGAAGAAGAAGAAAAGAGGAAGAGAAAGTGAGGAAGAAGAGAAGACACATTTTTGCAGCACTTATCCTCCTGTGTTACTTTAAAGTCTTTAGACACTGTAGAGAAACGTTTTGTTGTGCGTTTCAGGGGAAAGCTCTGATTAAATCCAGTCTCCAGCAGGATTTAAGTTCATAATGTTTGTTTTTATTTCATCAGGGAGCTGTTTGAGGCTGTTTCTGGTTCCCTTAAGGGCGCACTCACACTGTGCCTCCGTACCGTGCCCCAGCACGTTTCAGGGCTAAAGTCTGGTTCCTTTGACCAGTGTGAGTGCAACCGTACCACGTCTAGGAGCGGCACGCTTGCCGTCCACGGCCCGTTTGGGAGAGGTGGGCTTTAGTAAAGCACGTTTGCACGTGTACGAGCACGAGCGTGCGCACGTGTACGAGCACGAGGCCTACGGCGGTTCTGAGGTCATTTCCTGTGCGCCTGTTGGGACGTAGAAAAAAGAAGGAGGGACCATGCGCGGACATTTCAAACAATGGCGGTGAAAGGTTCACGTTGGTGTGATGCGGAGGTGGAGTGTTTACTGCAGATTTGGTCGATGAAAAGATTAAAAAACAGTCGACAAGACGCACAAAAACTCCGAGGTCTACGGAAAGATCTGGAAACAAAGCCACGCATCGCCATGACGTCATCAATGCGTGTGACGTGTTACGGCGTGATGACGTATAGGCAGCAAGAAGCATTCTCCGAGGCCCAGGTAGTGTGAGTACAAACGGGCCTGGAGGGGGGGACAAGGACCCTAAAGCACGGGGCACGGGACGGAGGCACAGTGGGTGGGCGCACTAAGAGTCTGAAGAATCACCGTGAACACTAAATATGAGCCAACATTAAAATCACAGGAAAACAACACGGTTCACCAGCACATGATGATGATACTTTGACACTGAAGTCGGGTCTCGGGGGCAGCAGCTCCAGCAGGGGACCCCAAACTTCCCTTTCCCCGGCCACATTAACCAGCTCTAACTGGGGGATCCTGAGGCGTTCCCAGGCCAGTGCGGAGATCTAATCTCTCCACCTGGTCCTGGGTCTTCCCCGAGGCCTCCTCCCACCTGGACGTGCCTGGAACACCTCCCTAGGGAGGCGCCCAGGGTTCATCCTTACCAGATGATCCTGAACCACCTCAACTGGCTCCTTTCAATACAAACCAAATACAAAAGGAGACAAAGGAGAGCTCGGTGAACACTCGGCTGAGACCACGTCAGTGCAGAGCATCATGTGAAAGCAGTCCGGTCCTCTACAGTGGGCGTGACGAGCCACCAGGTGGCAGTGTTGTTCCACCCTCAGAGTCTTTAACCCGGTTTGTCACTGAGAGGTTGGAGTAATTAAAGAACGATTAGATAATTAGACATGCGCTCGCTGAACCGAAGACAAGAGGACAAAAGAAGTAACAGATGCTTTTAGAGGGTTTTTCATTAATAATTGAGGTGCAGTCTGGGGGTCAGTCTGTGCCCCAGATGGTCCACTGTTGCACTGTTCACACCGAGGAGCATGAAACCTTAATGAAACCGTTTGTATGATCACATAAATCTCCCTGTCGGTGCTGAAACACAGGTGTGTCACAGCTGGGATCTGCTTTGTTTTCAGCAGCATTGTCAGAAAAGATGATCTTTTAATGGAAGTGAAAACATAAATAGATGGTTTTAAGAGCAATGACGAGGAAAAATCTTATTTTCCAATCCGTCTTCCTGCACATCGTCTTCTCCTCTTCTCTCTTTACAAAGTATTTTGTTTCAGTTAAACACGTGTTAAAGGATGATTATCATGCATTAATAATGTGTATTACGCTGCATCAGTGCTGTGCTGCGGTTTATGAAATATACAATACGCAGCGTACACACACACACTACACTCACACACTCAATAAAGCGACTAAGTTTAAAAATAAACAGGCTTAATAACTATTTAAGACAAATCAGTGAGTATGAAGATGAAGAGATGACTGCGTCAGACGTCCTATTAGCTCACCCTGGGCCCTCCACATGGACAAAGGCTATTAATAGGTGACAGACACCATCGGGTCATTGAGCAGAGATGGAGGCTCCATCCAGGAGCCACTTTGTCTGCCCCCCCCCAGCACCATCGTCTCACAGTTTTGGATCTCTGACCTGAACATC
Source organism: Echiichthys vipera (assembly GCF_963691815.1). NCBI lineage: Eukaryota > Metazoa > Chordata > Actinopteri > Perciformes > Trachinidae > Echiichthys > Echiichthys vipera. The sequence goes on along the minus strand of NC_139837.1, from coordinate 1,956,620 downwards.
CCAACACCCGCCACAACCACCGAGGCACCGAGGACACGAGACCCGCACATCTAAAGTTAAAAGATCTCTCTAATACAAAACCTCCGGTGCCATTTTGGTAACTCCTCAAACATGATCCCCTCCTTCGGTCGGCAAATCCTAAAATTGGAGTCACAATTTCCTGTGCGAAGGCCTCGGGGTGAAAGGGAAGCCCCATAATGCTCCACGCCGGCTACAGTTACTCAAACCAAACAGCTCCCTCCCGTCTAAGAGCGCCTCTGAACGGCGCGAACAGCACGCCGTCACTTTAAACCACCTACGTAACGGCGAAAGCTTCCTATGGGACGTGAAGTGTTTTTAGAATGGGATGTGGTAAAGCATCATATAAAGGTTAGACCATCTCATCTGTGCCACAGGAGATAACGTGCACGTCTCAGGGCGCCCTCCCACTGTGCGTCCGTCCCGTGCCCCGTGCTTTAGGGTCCTTGTGCCCCCCTCCAGGCCCGTTTGTACTCACACTACCTGGGCCTCGGAGAATGCTTCTTGCTGCCTATACGTCATCACGCCGTAACACGTCACACGCATTGATGACGTCATGGCGATGCGTGGCTTTGTTTCCAGATCTTTCCGTAGACCTCTGAGTTTTTGTGCGTCTTGTCGACTGTTTTTGAATCTTTTCATCGACCAAATCTGCAGTAAACACTCCACCTCCGCATCACACCAACGTGAACCTTTCGCCGCCATTGTTTTAAATGTCCGCGCATGGTCCCTCCTTCTTTTTTCTACGTCCCAACAGGCGCACAGGAAATGACCTCAGAACCGCCGTAGGCCTCGTGCTCGTATACGTGCGCACGCTCGTGCTCGTACACGTGCAAAAGTGCTTTACTAAAGCCCACCTCTCCCAAACGGCCCGTGGACGGAAAGCGTGCCGCAGTTATGCACGGAGCGGTTGCACTCACACTGGTCAAACGAACTAGGCTTTACCTGTAAAACCTGTTTTGGCCCGGTACAGAAGGACAGTGTGAGTGCGCCCTCAGTCCACTTTTCCCCTCAAATTGACTCTAAGCTTTTACATCGACGAGCCGAGCGTATACGGTGTCACGCGTGTAACAAAATAAGGAAGAAATGTCTGGAGTGATTAGTGAGTTTGAGTTTGCTGGTGGCTCCGTTTCCAGTTCAACCACACGTCGTATCAGCTGTCTCTGCTCAAACCAACAATAACACCAGACCGAGCCCTCTTTCCATCACTCAACCTCTCCGTTCACATTTCTCCTGGAGAGCTACACTCGCCAGCGTCGGAGCCCGTGTTTCTCTCTTCTCTCCCAGGCACATTACACCCTGTTGACCTTTGACCGCTGTAAAAGCTGGACAAACACAGGAAGTCTAAGCAGAGATAATGAGGATAAACAGCACAGGCACTCAGAGAGAGTGTGTGTGTGTGTGTGTGTGTGTGTCTGTGTGTGTGTGTGCACAGATCTCTCAGACAAAGTGGTCAACATCTTGGTTGTCTTGGCTCATACCTTCAAGACAAAAGACAGCGTCAAGACGTTTAAGAGAGCTCTTGTAGTGTCACTTGAGTTAAGTGAGCCTGTGTGTGTGTGTGTGTGTGCGCGTGTGTGTGTGTGCATGCGTGTGTGTGTGTGCACAGAGATCTCTCAGACAGAGTGGTCAACATCTCCGCTGTTTCGGCTCGTACCTTCGAGACAAAAGACAGCGTCAAGACGTTTAAGAGAGCTCTTGTAGTGTCACTTTTTAGTGTCACGTCAGTTAAGTGTGTGTGCGTGTGTGTGCGTGTGTGTGTGTGCGTGTGTGTGTGTGTGTTTGTGTGTGTGCAGACAGTCTGAGTGAGCGTGAGGGTTCACTGATAACCCCGTGAGAAAACGAGGTTTTATGAAGTAAACAGTGCACAGACGCAGACGATGAGCTGCCCTGCGGTGGACGTGGACGCAGAGGTCGACCTCCTGTGGTGACGCTCGTCTGCACCCACAGATCAAAGCTGGGACTCTCACACACCCCAGAGGAGGAAGGGTGAACTCACACAGATGCTGTAGACAAACTGGTGTTGGTGCTGACTTTAAGTGTCCGTCAGATTTGAGAGGCCTCGTTTCTAGCGGCCGTCTTAGGCGATCCTGTTCTTTCAGAGCCTCCATCTTGTTCCATTCATGGTCACTACGTGTGTCGGTGCAGTGTAGTGTTTTTGTGTGGGGTGGGTCGTCAGCCGAGTAATGAAATCAGCTATTTTTTAACTGTTGATTGAATGAATGAACTGAGGGAGTACTCCCACTGTGCCTCTGTACCGTGCCCCAGCACGTGTCGCTGCTAAAGTCTGGTTCCTTTGACCAGTGTGAGTGTAACTGTACCGCGTCTAGGAGCGGCACGCTTGCCGTCCACCGCCCGTTTGGGAGAGGTGGGCTTTAGTAAAGCACGTTTGCACGTGTACGAGCACGAGCACGAGGCCTACAGTGGTTCTGAGGTAATTTTATGTGCGCCTGTTGGGACTTCTCTCATCACAAGGTCTCTAACACAGGGTCCACATAGGCCATAAAGTCAGTCCTGAGTTCTCTGTAGAAACAGGATGTACAGAAGCACAGATCTGCCATTACGCCGTCATGAGGCACAAACAAGCTCTGCACCGGTCACATGATCAGGTTCAACAGAGCAGACACTGAACTGTGTCTGACCGGACAAAACCAGGATCATGAATCACAAAGATCCAAAATTCCCACGCCTCGCCACACGCTATAGGCCCCCAAGTGGAGGCAGCCTTCTCTGGGTTTCCAAACTCAAACCTCTGTGTGGGCTCTTTGGACTGATACTACAGAAGCTCCCTGAGGCGCAGGTCTCCCCGTCTGCAGGTGATATCCTCGATCGTCACTCTGCGGACTGTACACGCGCTCGTCCCGCGCAGCTCCTACTCCCTGCACACATCGTGTGGATCAGCGGGGTGTACGTGTGTCTGGTCACGATCCCCCCTCCTAACCCCCACTCAGGGCGAGTCACTTATGAATTAATAATTGTTTGGCCACGCCTGGCCATAAGGGTCCTGAGCGTTACATTCCCAGAGCTGTCGTGCAGAGCGCCAGATGGCGAGTGTCACGCTCAGACGTTTGTCACACACTCAGAGGAGCTTCCAGGCTGCATCATGAACCAGGGAGGAAGTGCTCAACATGATCGCTGGCTGGGCCTCGTCCTGGATTCACGATTCAGTTTTACCTCAAACAAAGAAGGCTGTCCTCTAAAGATCCTGAAAAGCTGATTCATGATTTTAGTAAACGTATAAGATCACTGTACTGCTCAACTGAACTGAGCGACTCGACTGTTCATCAGAACAAGGACGAGAGAGAACATTACCCCGGCTTCAGTGAGGGCGCCCTCCCACTGTGCGTCCGTCCCGTGCCCCGTGCTTTAGGGTCCTTGTCCCCCCCTCCAGGCCCGTTTGTACTCACACTACCTGGGCCTCGGAGAATGCTTCTTGCTGCCTATACGTCATCACGCCGTAACACGTCACACGCATTGATGACGTCATGGCGATGCGTGGCTTTGTTTCCAGATCTTTCCGTAGACCTCGGAGTTTTTGTGCGTCTTGTCGACTGTTTTTGAATCTTTTCATCGACCAAATCTGCAGTAAACACTCCACCTCCGCATCACACCAACGTGAACCTTTCACCGCCATTGTTTCAAATGTCCGCGCATGGTCCCTCCTTCTTTTTTCTACGTCCCAACAGGCGCACAGGAAATGACCTCAGAACCGCCGTAAGCCTCGTGCTCGTACACATGCGCACGCTCGTGCTCGTACACGTGCAAACGTGCTTTACTAAAGCCCACCTCTCCCAAACGGGCCGTGGACGGCAAGCGTGCCGCTCCTAGACGCGGTACGGTTGCACTCACACTGGTCAAAGGAACCAGACTTTAGCTGTGAAACCTGCTTTGACCCGGTACAGAAGGACAGTGTGAGTGCTCCCTTATATCATTAAATGAATTTCAAAACATTGCAAATGGAAAACTTTAACAAAGGAAACTCATTAATGACTCATCAGAACCACAGATGGAACCGATCCGATCCAGTCTGCATCTGTAATCACACTCCTCATCCCTGTCGTCAGCAGACTCCCACTTACCCGCTGTTCACTCTGACCTAACACCCTTTCAAAATAAGAGTTCCGGGTCTAAACGCACACGCTGCTTCGAGGGAAAGTCATGGAAGGACATTCTCCAAGCTGAGATTAATGAAACTGAAAACATCTGTGAATGGATCCGGCCTTGGCCTTCATAAGGCACAGTTAATCCGGAGCTTCACATCCAGGAACACCTCACGTTTGGCCGTCTCAAATTCAATTTACCGTATTTCCGCACCTAAAAACCTTTAAATGTCTCTAAAGCCGACAGTGCTCCTTATAATCCGGTTCTCCTTATATATGGACCAATATTGAGCCACAACAGGTCTCCAACTACGGTGAGCAGCCGCCGACTCTATTTTCCCCCGTAGAAGAAGTAACGCGCGGTGCATGTTCAGATATACGACTGCGTGAAGCGTGCCGTTTCATTTCCATGTGTGTGTTTGTGTAAAGAGCCCAAAATGGCTCCTGTTAAGGGACACGCTTACGACGCAGAGTTTACACTCAAGGCCATTAGTCACGCAGCAGAACACGGGAATAGAGCAGCAGCCAGAGAGTTGAACATGAACCAATCAATGGTGCCGAAGTGGAGGAAGCAACAAGACGACCTCCCCTGACTGTTGTGTTGACGTTCCCTTTAGAGCAGCTCCATCTAATGGATGCAGAACGTAACCCCAGCCTCCACTGTAGCGTCTGTGCTATGCTCCTGATAATGTGGTGTTTTCCAAGATGAGCTGCACAAACCCAAGAAATTTTGCTTCTGTTTTTAGTCATTTTTCTTCTGTTTTTAGTCATTTTGCATCTGTTTTTAGTCATTTTGCATCTGTTTTTAGTCATTTTGCATCTGTTTTTAGTCATTTTGCTTAAGTTTCATGTCATTTTTCTTCTGTTTTTAGTCATTTTTCTTCTGTTTTTAGTCATTTTGCTTCTGTTTTTAGTCATTTTGCATCTGTTTTTAGTCATTTTGCTTCTGTTTTTAGTCATTTTGCATCCGTTTTTAGTCATTTTGCATCTGTTTTTAGTCATTTTGCTTAAGTTTCTTCTAATTTTGCTTAAAATTCTTGTCATTTTGCATCTGTTTTTAGTCATTTTTCTTCTGTTTTTAGTCATTTTGCTTCTGTTTTTAGTCATTTTGCATCTGTTTTTAGTCATTTTGCATCTGTTTTTAGTCATTTTGCATCTGTTTTTAGTCATTTTGCTTAAGTTTCTTGTCATTTTGCTTCTGTTTTTAGTCATTTTGCTTCTGTTTTTAGTCATTTTGCATCTGATTTTAGTCATTTTGCTTCTGTTTTTAGTCATTTTGCTTCTGTTTTCAGTCATTTTGCATCTGTTTTTAGACATTTTGCTTAAAATTCTTGTCATTTTGCTTAAGCTTTAGTTATTTTGCTTCAGTTTTTAGTCATTTTGCTTAAGTTTCTTGTAATTTTGCATCTGTTTTTAGTCATTTTGCATCTATTTTAAGTCATTTTACATCTGTTTTCAGTAATTTCGCTTAAGTTTCTTGTCATTTTGCTTCTGTTTTTAGTCATTTTGCTTAAGTTTCTTGTCATTTTGCATCTGATTTTAGTCATTTTGCTCCTTATAGTGCGGAACATACGGTAATCCTGGACTGAATCTGGCCTTGAATGGGCTTTTACGGGTCTTCTGACAGCTATCAGCTGACATTTATTAGCTACACGCAGTTATCGTAGTGTAGCAGGAGTCCATTAGCACGTTAGCTGGCAGCCGAGGTGACTGAGCTGCACAAACTCTCTCTCCCCGAGCCTCAGCTCTCTCTCTGAAATTCCAACCGCTCTAAATACCTTTAAAATGTTTGCTTACAGAAATCTTGACATCTGTCAAGCGTCCGCGCCGGAGCCAAAGACACAGACGCAGTTCTGTTCAAAGCTCTGGTTTCACGCCCTGCCTTCGCTCGCTCGGGTTCGCTCTGGCCCGAGGGTTTTGGCGAGGTTGATAATAAATTAGATAAGTTCTGGGAAGCGGCTCAGGAGTAAACACGTCTCAGTTGCGCTAATGGCAAAGTTCACACCCCGATCTGCACTCGAATGAGAGGGAGCTGTGTTTTCAGGATGAGCAGTTACGGGTAGCTCGCACACACACACACACGCTCACACACACACGCGCACATGCACACACACACGCGCACACACACACGCATAAACCACAGATAGCTCTCCGATTGAGTGCTATAAATCTGTTTAATGAAACCTGTGAGAGATCTTGTGTGTGTGTGTGTGTGTGTGTGTGTGTGTGTGTGTGTGTGTGTGTGTGTGTGTGTGTGTGTGTGTGTTGTGAAATCAGACATCTGGCCTCATGGTCTCTGTGCTCTCCGTCTACACAGAACAACAGGCCACTATTTACTGCCCCTCCAACGGCCATAAAACACACATGCCTGAGCGTGTGTGTGTGTCTGTGTGTGTGTCTGTGTGTGTGTGTGTGTGTGTGTGTGTGTGTGTGTGTGTGTGTGTGTGTGTGTGTGTAATCATCTCTGCCTTCTGTCTTCTCTTACTCTTTCCTCTTCTGCTTTCTTTTATCCCTCCAGAGCCAAAGTTCAAAAGATTTCACTGGTGAGAAACGGAGAACTCCTGTTTGTGTCTCCCTCTCTCTCTCTCTCTCTCTCTCTCTCCCTCTCTCTCTCTTTAATCACTTCCCTCTCTCTCTCTCTCTCTTTAATCACTTCCCTCTCTCTCTTTCTCTCTCTTTAATCACTTCTCTCTCTCTATTTCTCTCTCTCTTCCTCCTCCCTCTCTTTGGCTCAGTCCCCGCTCAGTGCTTTTGAGGTCCTGTGAAGACGGCGACAGCATTTAGAGACGCAAGTTTCAGATGAATCAGCGCCAATAAATCACTGAGACGTCCAATGGAGCTCATGATAAGCAGGCGTTCACCTTAATTACAAGTGTGTGTGTGTGTGTGTGTGTGTGTGTGCGTGTTATCTAAAGCCGAGCACACACCACCTGAAAACCAAGGCCATTCTGGGCCCGACCCCCCCCCCATCCTGTCTCTACACGGTCGCGTGTTTCCAGCTCTCAGGAAACTCCGACAGCGTTGGAGATTCACTCGTTCAAAGACCGTTTGTTAAATTATTTGAAGAGGCTCCACTCCTAACGGGGAAAACGAAACTGAAACTCAATGAACGCTGTAAACCTGGGGAAACACTGTCCATCTGCACCGTGCTTTAGCGTTAAGTTTTAGTAATTTTGCTTCGGTTTTTAGTCATTTTGCATCTGTTTTCAGTCATTTTGCTTCTGTTTTGAGTCATTTTGCATCTGTTTTTAGTCATTTTGTATCTGTTTTAGTCATTTTGTATCTGTTTTAAGTCATTTTGCATCTGTTTTTAGTCATTTTGCATCTGTTTTCAGTCATTTTGCTTCTGTTTTTAGTCATTTTGCATCTGTTTTCAGTCATTTTGCTTCTGTTTTTAGTAATTTTGCATCTGTTTTTAGTCATTTTGCATCTGTTTTTAGTCATTTTGCTTCTGTTTTTAGTCATTTTGCTTCTGTTTTTAGTCATTTTGCATCTGTTTTAAGTCATTTTGCTTCTGTTTTTAGTCATTTTGCTTACGTTTCCACTCCTAACGGGGAAAACGAAACTGAAACTTCTCAGAGATCCTTTATTATTTTTCAGAATCAAACAAACTGAAATTCTTTCATTATTTTGTTGATTTCTGATTTAACTTTGTTCTGGTTCTGTTGGAGAACTTTATTTGGACCTTTTGGACTTTAATGATTTAAAGACATGTTCTGATGCTGAGTGCAGCTCATTGTGTGAAACACTGATTTAAACTGAGATTGCATTGTGGCTCTGATTAATGCCCCCCTGTAAACCTGGGGAAACACTTCCTTTTGTTTGGTTTTCACTCTGTATCATCTGTGGCATTGTGACGTCTTATCTAATCGGCTTGAACACACCTTTGTTATCATCAAGCGTCATAAAACCAGTCTTATTCATCATCAGTTACAAACAGCATCCCCAGTCAGGGCAGAGTAATACACCTGGGTATGAGCTTTATTGAGCTCTTGATTGATTTTCTAAATGTTAACGTGTTTTATCCACATTTCCCTGAAACGCAGCCCGACAGGTTCAGGTATCTCAGTAACCAGAACGCACTCTCGGCCTCTTTGTTCCTCTTGTGTCTGTGCAGATCTCACCCTGTTGACCAACTCTCAACGCTTTGTTTTCATCTTATCTCCCAGCAGGAAGTAAAGCAAACAGCCCAGCCCGTGCTTGTGTTCCCACCACGGCTTGTTTTCAGTCCAAACAGATGCCTGTGTCGGCGTCATCATCCCGAAGCTGAACCCGCGTCCTCCTGCCGACTTTGAAGTCGGCGTCAGAGGCGTCCAACATCGACATCATCCTCTTTCTGAACCAGGTGGACGTGACGTCTTTGTTCTCGTTTGTGAGAGGGGCTGTAAATCACAGTGAGGTGCATTCTTCTTATGGAGGGCGGCCATGTTGCTTTAGGGCGCACTCCCACTGTGCCTCCGTCCCGTGCCCCGTGCTTTAGGGTCCTTGTCCCCCCCTCCAGGCCCGTTTGTACTCACACTACCTGGGCCTCGGAGAATGCTTCTTGCTGCCTATACGTCATCACGCCGTAACACGTCACACGCATTGATGACGTCATGGCGATGCGTGGCTTTGTTTCCAGATCTTTCCGTAGACCTCTGAGTTTTTGTGCGTCTTGTCGACTGTTTTTGAATCTTTTCATCGACCAAATCTGCAGTAAACACTCCACCTCCACATCACACCAACGTGAACCTTTCACCGCCATTGTTTGAAATGTCCGCGCATGGTCCCTCCTTCTTTTTTCTATGTCCCAACAGGCGCACAGGAAATGACCTCAGAACCGCCGTAGCCCTCGCGCACGTAAGCATGCTCGTGCTCGTACATGTGCAAACGTGCTTTACAAAAGCCCACCTCTCCCAAACGGGCCGTGGACGGCGCGGAGCGGTTGCACTCACACTGGTCAAACGCACTAGGCTTTAGCCGTAAAACCTGTTTAGGCTCGGTGCGGATGGACAGTGGGAGTGCGCCCTAAGTGATCAACCATATTGTGCTTAACATAAAGACAATGAACCCGCCCAATGCAAGTATTCCTCTCATCTCATCTTCAGCCTCTTATCCTGGATCAGGTCTCAGGGGCAGCAGCTCCAGCAGGGGACCCCAAACTTCCCTTTCCCGCGCCACATTAACCAACTCTAACTGGGGGATCCTGAGGCGTTCCCAGGCCAGTGTGGAGATCTAATCTCTCCACCTGGTCCTGGGTCTTCCCTGCACCACTGTTTTATTATGTAGCGCCTTTAGCCTGATCGGAAGAACACACTACGAACCCTACGAGCTCTCTATAGGTTCGGAGAGCTGGTAATAGTTATTCTGCAAGATAGCATGAAGCTAACAGCTGAACACAGGAAGGGAACGCTTTGAGTTTGAAAATAAGGAATAGTGCTGTTTCAAAAAGTTGAAAAATAATAAAATCAAATGAAAAAGTTCAAAAGAAAGTGTCCCTCCGTCTTTGTAGAAGCTCAGAGTTCAGTCTGGGGCAGATGTTCGTGTTATGTTCTTACCTGTATCCAGAGTGAAGTGAGATGAAGTCTGAAGTTCCTCGGAGTGGATCCAACGTTTGGCCGGACCGTGCACCGCTTCGTCTGAGTCACTCTCGCCATCGAACCTCCTCGGCTCGGAGTCTGAATCAAGTCCGGATCCGGAGAAACAGAAAAAACGGTCTAAACACAGAGTGCAGAACAATCAACCATTACAGCTTTTTACCACGGCTGAAACAATGACTCCAGTAACTGAAGAACTCGAGTTTCTCGATTACAAACATGTATGGAGGTAAAATCTCTACCTCCATGATTTGTTTAATCCCTGTCTCTCTCATTCTGCGGCCTTTTCAGGTTATCTTTGTTCCAGTGTTTTTGCGGATGCACGCCACTACATCCAGAAAAGACGGAGAGTTAGGGCGCACTCACACTGTCCATCCGTACCGTGCCCGAAACAGGTCTTACGGGTAAAGTCTGGTTCCTTTGACCAGTGTGAGTGCAACCGTACCACGTCTAGGAGCGGCACGCTTGCCGTCCACGGCCCGTTTGGGAGAGGTGGGCTTTAGTAAAGCACGTTTGCACGTGTACGAGCACAAGTGTGCGCACGTGTACGAGCACGAGGCCTACGGCGGTTCTGAGGTCATTTCCTGTGCGCGTGTTGGGACGTAGAAAAAAGAAGGAGGGACCATGCGCGGACATTTCAAACAATGGCGGCGAAAGGTTCACGTTGGTGTGATGCGGAGGTGGAGTGTTTACTGCAGATTTGGTCGATGAAAAGATTCAAAAACAGTCGACAAGACGCACAAAACTCCGAGTTCTACGGAAAGATCTGGAAACAAAGCCACGCATCGCCATGACGTCATCAATGCGTGTGACGTGTTACGGCGTGATGACGTATAGGCAGCAAGAAGCATACGTCGAATGGCCTACCCCAAACATAATATCGTTTTTGCAAAATATTGCAAATTATAATAATTTTAATATTCATAATATTTTAGTATTCGATTACTTGATTAATCAAAGGAATAATCCGAAGAATACTTGATAACAAAAAGATTTATTATCTGCAGCCCTACTTCTCACTCTATGTTTCCATTTCTATACCCAGATGCTTTCAAAGCATTGTAAATGTATCGTTTTACAGCACAGGATAAGTATTTTACCATCCCAATTACCTATCATGACCTTATATTTGAACATAAATGCACTTATTTATTAAAAAAAAACACTATTTATATTTTTGAAACAGCTCTATTAATCAATACTCATCTTTAAAACACCAATACTCGTCTTTTAAACATCAAAATGTGTCTTTTAACCACAGATTTTAGCTCTTTTTGACTCTTTTAATGGTAAATAAACAATATTAAATTATCTTTTTTTAACTAACATGAACATTTAAACAAGTTCAGAGCAGTAAAACACATAATTTTAATAAAAAAGCACTAGTTTTTTATTACAAATGTCTCAAATATGCATCTGTTTAGTGGAAATGTTAGCATTCCCATTACAGGTGATACCTGAGTTAGCTTACCTGCGCTAGCCTAGCCTAGCCTAGCCGCGATTAGCATTAGCTTCTCTCTCTTCACAGCTACTGTTCAAAGTTCACAGTGTCACTGCGGGCACCACGGAGGGTTTAACACTTTAGGACACACACCTGAGACTCCCATGGGTTTCATGAACACACACCAAGAAGATGAGTTTCCTCACGTCATGCTAACGTCAACAGCTAACACCGAGGCCTAGCGTTAGCCCCTTAGCATGTAGCATGGTTCTTACCTGAGCTCACAGAGGCTCAACACGGTGAAACCGGCACACACACACACACACACACACACACACACACACACACACACACACACACACACACACACACACACACACACACACACACACACACACACACACACACACACACACACACACACTTTCGCTTAATAAACAGAAGATTTATTATTTAATTAACAATTTAAAGGTACCAAAATACAAGGTATGCGATAAACAGCACATTGGTGAATGAATGAATGAATGAATGCTTTATTTCAAACATGTGGGAACTTTATTAAACTTGAAGTCATTAAAACCCTCTGTGTGTTTGTAAAGGAGCAGGAAGAAGCATTAGCTTAATCATTTCTACCCACTTAGTACCTCGAACTATAGGTTTCTTACTTCCTGTGTATCCTGTTTTTTTTAATACGCTCAACAAAACAAACAATAACCAACAAACAACACAATAACAAAAATAAAATTAATGACAAGTATGGCAAAATGTACATTATACAGTAAATACTGTAAGTTTAAAGGTTAAATACGGAGAATGAGCAGAACACCGTCATCTAGTAGATCCAGATGTCCAGTGCCAGCCTACAGTAGCTGCACCCGACAACAGTCAACCCTGGCAACCAGTAACGCCCAACGCTATTGGCTGCTACCATGAAGGAACGGCACAAAAAGTAATTGTCAAACCCGTCAAAAAATGTTAAATATTATTCTGACAAAATATATTTTTTAATGGAAAAGCAACTCTTTCATTCTGTACCCCTCCAAACGCCCGTAGGTGTATTATTATTATTATTAATTTAAATAATAAAGATTCTACGTATTCAACCTTTAACATCAGCGGAGGCCGAGGCTTAGAAACGCCTCGCTAAAATCTGCCAAAAGTCGAAGTTATTGGCAAGAAAATCAAGGTTGTTGGACCGAATCCTGTTGGTGCCCTAAACATTAAATATATTAATATACTCCAGACAGCCGAGCAACCTCCGTACACATCATGAGTCAGCATTTTGTCCGAACAACAAATTGGGAAACGGGTCAGACATACAAAAAAGTTTGGAACTCATTAAATTGTTTGTGTTCAAAACCCAATACTATACAAATCCTGCCACAGACAAATAAGGCATTTATCATTACACACATATACTTTACTACACTTTGGAACGAAGAAAACATATTTGTTAACACTTTAACACAAAGGTATGAAACATGTGCTTCATCGTGTACCGCATGTTTTAAAGCAGGACGCATGATGAATTCCTGTCGCTCGCTGTAAACACGACCACATAGTTAATAGGCAGCGAGAAGCATTCTCCGAGGCCCAGGTAGTGTGAGTACAAACGGGCCTGGAGGGGGGGACAAGGACCCTAAAGCACGGGGCACGGGACGGAGGCACAGTGGGAGTGCGCCCTAAGTGTTTGGGAACTGAGGACACCAACTGCTGTCATAGTAAAGTGGAAGGTTTTTCCATTCCTGTAGCGACAGCACTGGATTTCTCCGTTAATAGTAGTTACACGGAATAAAGTGTCTCATTATTATATTATTATTACTACATGATGGTGTGGTGGTTAGCACTGTCGCCTCACAGTGAGAGGGTTCCTGGTTTGAATCCCTGCTGGGGTCCTTCTGTGTGGAGTTTGCAGGTTGTCCCCGTGTCTGCGTGGGTTTTCTCCGGGTTCTCCGGTTTCCTCCCACAGTCCAAAGACGTGCAGGTGTTCGGTTCATTGATGACTCTAAATCACCCGTAGGTGTGAATGGTTGTCTGTCTCTGTTCGTCTCTATGTGTCCTGTGATAGACTGGCGTCCTGTCCAGGGTGGACCCCGCCTCACGCCCGATGTCAGCTGGGATCGGCTCCAGCCCCCCCGCGACCCCGACAGGGACAAGAGGCTGAAGCATTTCATTCATTCATTCCTTTAAATATGAGGTTTCAATGTTTTGCAACTCATCAAATTCTGTTTCTATTTACATTTGACACAAATCCACAAAAAATGAAAGTTCACAAATGTAGAAGAAATCCATAAATTCATGTATTTAGAAGCATTTTCATTTGAGAGTCCCTGCGTGCAGCCTGAGTCCGTGCACAAGTATCTGCCCACTCCCTTGAAACTATTACCCACACTCATCATCCCCAGTTACGGCTGCAGCGGCACATTTCTCTACGTTTTATTTACCTTTTACAGAATGCTTCAGGTCTTTCTTAGAGAACAGAACCGCGTGCTCCCGGGCTTTAAAGCTTTGAAAGGTAAACGTTGACGGAGCGTGCACCTGAAGTCCATGCCAAGTCCAGCTCAGCAATGAAACGCGGTGCCAGCGGTGCGACGCTGAAAACATTCCTGTGCAAACATGCGAGCTCTAAAACAGATGTTGTTTTTAATGAGCCTCTGGTATCAGAGAAACAATCACTGTTGTTTGTCTCGTTTAGATGCTTTGCTCGGGTTTTATAAGCGTCTCCGTGCACAGGTTGGGTTACTCACACTCACTACTGGGCGAGTGGAAAGGCACATTCCTGGCTGCAGCCTCTGGGCACCGGCCTGCAGAAGTTCCCTCTAACACAGGCCCCGAGAGCCGCGATGGGAAGCTCTCAGCTAAACTGCTCATGTGTCAGGTAGTGTGAGTACAAACGGGCCTGGGCCACGGGGAGAGAGGGAGGGGGGGACAAGTACCCTAAGGGCGCCCTCGCACTGTGCGTCCGTCCCGTGCCCCGTGCTTTAGGGTCCTTGTCCCCCCCTCCAGGCCCGTTTGTACTCACACTACCTGGGCCTCGGAGAATGCTTCTTGCTGCCTATACGTCATCACGCCGTAACACGTCACACGCATTGATGACGTCATGGCGATGCGTGGCTTTGTTTCCAGATCTTTCCGTAGACCTCGGAGTTTTTGTGCGTCTTGTCGACTGTTTTTGAATCTTTTCATCGACCAAATCTGCAGTTAACACTCCACCTCCGCATCACACCAACGTGAACCTTTCACCGCCATTGTTTTAAATGTCCGCGCATGGTCCCTCCTTCTTTTTTCTACGTCCCAACAGGCGCACAGGAAATTACCTCAGAACCGCCGTAGGCCTCGTGCTCGTACACGTGCGCACGCTCGTGCTCGTACATGTGCAAACGTGCTTTACTAAAGCCCACCTCTCCCAAACGGGCCGTGGACGGCAAGCGTGCCGCTCCTAGACGCGGTACAGTTGCACTCACACTGGTCAAAGGAGCCAGACTTTAGCCTTGAATCGTGCTCGGGCACGGTACGGATGGACAGTGGGAGTGCGCCCTTATTTATCCAGTTGTATGATCAGTACGTCCCAAACCCACGCATTGACACAAAAAACGTTCTTTTTGCAACACTACGTGTCTGAGGAGCTTACACTTCCAGTGAGGTTGTTGTACTCAGCCTGAAAGGACAACAAGAGAGCGTGCTCTGACAAATGATCAGCCGTTACAACGTAAATGTGATGTGTGTGGATTAAAACGTGTAAAAGCACTGGCTAATTTTAATGACTGAAGTTAATAGGAGATAATGGCTTCTCCCTGGATTCACCTCATCAGAGTGTCGCTCACGAACAAACATTTAGTCCATTCTTTACATTCCTCGCCCCAGCCAGCGTGCCGGCTCAGGGCAGGGATGCTGCGTGGAACCCGAGGCTGATGGGACTGTCCGGTGGGTCCTGGACTTGCTAATGCGTAGAAATCCCAGGGTTTATTCAGCTGCACCAGCTGGAAGACGCCCTGCACTGACACAGGGATCCATTACTCCGGCCGTCACCCCGTCACCGTCCAGGTCTAATAAGATCCAGACTGTCAGCTGTTCACTGCCCCGGAGGACCAGCTTCTCATTGAGCTTAAAAGTACGAAGTGCCCCGATGTGACTCGCTCCGCCCGTCTTGTCGAGGATGCATCAGAGGTGAAGCTCAAAAGTCCGAACCCATTCTACCACCATACCAAATTTAAGGTTTCTTTAAATATGTTGGTTATGTACGAGTTACTTTTCAAAATCCACATGAACCATGGATGAAGCCTGAAAACAGGATCTTTAGAAACCAGGTCCCAGAGTGTGAAGATTGTAAAACGCCCCCCATGGCGTTGTGGTCTGGACGGTGAAACCTCAGACTTTGTTAAAGGACGGCGTCACGGCCCCACCTCCGACCTCTGACCCCGCGGCGTCACATAACAACAACAGTGCTGCTGCGTGAGAGGACAGAGACGGACCCAGAGACTGTTTACTGAACTGGACTCTGAGCCACATGCATGGGACTGAATGAGGCCCAGCACAGATTTCTCCCTTTTCCCTGATGCTCTGAATAAGGAGCTAAACTGCTCTAGGCTCTGTTTCTAAATCCAGTTCTAAGAAGCTGTGAAAAGTCTCTAAATGTAGTGAGACAGTGGCCTCTGGGAGTGCTTTGGGACGGGGAAGGGGCTCCCAGCAGCCCCCTCTGCTCAGTGAGGACACTAACTGCAGAGTGAAGGGGCTCCCAGCAGCCCCCTCTGCTCAGTGAGGACACTAACTGCAGAGTGAAGGGGCTCCCAGCAGCCCCCTCTGCTCAGTGAGGACACTAACTGCAGAGTGAAGGGGCTCCCAGCAGCCCCCTCTGCTCAGTGAGGTCACTAACTGCAGAGTGAAGGGGCTCCCAGCAGCCCCCTCTGCTCAGTGAGGACACTAACTGCAGAGTGAAGGGGCTCCCAGCAGCACCCTCTGCTCAGTGAGGACACTAACTGCAGAGTGATGGGTGCATCAGAGTCCAGAACAGCACCAAAGTCTCCACTAAGACCAGAACCAGGGACACGTTTGTCTCTAGGATGGAGGAGGATTTGGAGAGAAACTCTCCGGTGTTTGGATTCTCCACAGCGTCTCCCCGCCTCTTCTTCTCCGTTGTTGGTGTATTTCTGTGGCAGTTACAGCGCCACCTCCAGGCCTGGCATGTGAACTACAGCGTTTGGAGTCGCTGCACCTGGTTTCATGTGAACGCAGAGGTTTAGGAGTCGAGGCTGAAGGGATCAAAAACGTTTTAAATCAAAACGAATTTTGATCGTGTGGACGTACGCTAACTGTGGTCTGCATCCTGAGGAACTAGACTCTCTGAAGTCACTGTGTGTCTGTTTGAACTGTTTTTATGTACACGTGCGAAGGTCTATGCCCGAGTCACATTTTATTATGTTTTTGTAGCATTTAAAGTAATGTGTGGTAATCACACCCAAGGGGGGGGGGGGGGGGGGGGGGGGTTCCTGTGTCCTGCCTCTAAAACAACACGCCGTCAGTGGCTTCACCCAACATAGTTGAGCAACAGGCCTCCGAACAGCAGGAGGGGGCGGAAACTTCAAAAGTCTGGCATGTTTACAGAGTCCCTGTTTCCCCTCCGGTGTCGACACACACGCACACACACACACACACACACACACACACACACACACGCACACACACACACACACAGACAAGAGGAGGCGCGGTTGTCGGGGCCTATCAACTTCCTGTGGCTCCTCCTCACGCATTCTTCTTCCCTTCTTATGTTTCCTTGAAGTTTCAATTTACTCTCAAGTAAAAACGTAAAACGGTGAAAATAAAAGGAAAATTGCATTGATTTTGTCAACTTAACGTGTTATTTCAGTCTCTCTCTCTCTCACACACACACACACACACACACACACACACATCAGTCGAATGCTCCTCCATCAGCATGTCTCACTTCTCACCTTTCCTTTCACGCCCCCGGTCTTTCAGAGCGTCTCTCCAAGCGTCAAAGAACACTCGAGGTTGCGTTTGATGGAATGTAACGACCGAGGGGGGAAAGGAAAATGTTTCAACGAAGGTGTTCGACGGAGCCACTGAGCCAGAACGAGCACTAATACCAGAGGGGATGAGGATGAGTTCGGATCAACACAGTGACCTTATTAGGTTACCGTGATCTCAGGGCGCACTGGAGCCCACACTGGGGATGACAGAGTACGGGTAATAGCTTCAGAGGAGACGCTTGTGCACGGACTCAGGCTGCACGCAGGGACTCTCAAATGAAAATGCTTCTAAATACATGTATTTATGGATTTCTTCTACATTTGTGACCTTTCATTTTTTGTGGATTTGTGGAAAATGTAAGTAGAAACAGAAATTGATGAGTTGCAAAACATTGAAACCTCATATTTAAAGGGAATTTACGGCATTAAATCATCACACACACTCATCAAATACGCCTTAAAGAAACTTTTTTTCTGTGTAACTACTATTAACGGAGAAATCCAGCACAGTCGCTACAGGGATGGAAAAACCTTCCACTTTCAAATGACAGCAGTTGGTGTCTTCAGTTCCCAAACACTCAGGGCGCACTCCCACTGTGTCTCCGTACCGTGTCCCAGCACGTTTCACGGCTAAAGTCTGGTTCCTTTGACCAGTGTGAGTGCAACCGTACCGCGTCTAGGAGCGGCACGCTTGCCGTCCACGGCCCGTTTGGGAGAGGTGGGCTTTAGTAAAGCACGTTTGCACATGTACGAGCACGAGCATGAGCACGTGCACGAGCACGAGGCCTACGGCGGTTCTGAGGTCATTTTCTGGTTGTGTCCAAAAGTCGGCCATTTTGCCCACGCTGGTGATTGTGACAAAGGTGAAGGTGGAAATAAAGGCGTGTTCAGAGCAGCTGGATGTTGGTGGAGCGCCACCTACTGTACCGGAGGAAGAGTTACTCCCTCAGTTTACCATTCAACCCCCGCACATGGACACCAGGGAACTTCAGTCATCTGGTTATCCTCTTAACCCAGAAAAAGACCATTTTCAGGTTATTAATGTCTGTGTTCGGTCGGGTGACAGTGATTATATGAACAGAATCCCATTTGACATTTTTAAAGTGTTAATTCAAATGTTGTCAACTATTCATTCATTCATTTTCAGCCTCTTGTCCCTGTCGGGGTCATGGCGGGGGCTGGAGCCGATCTCAGCTGACATCAGGCGTGAGGCGGGGTCCACCCTGGACAGGACGCCAGTCTATCACAGGACACATAGAGACGAACAGAGACAGACAACCATTCACACCTACGGGTGATTTAGAGTCATCAATGAACCGAACACCTGCACGTCTTTGGACTGTGGGAGGAAAACCGGAGGACCCGGAGAAAACCCACGCAGACACGGGGACAACATGCAAACTCCACACGCCACACACGAACCAGGAACCCTCTCGCTGTGAGGCAACAGCGCTGACCACCACACCACCGTGAACTAGGACTGTAGGAATGTTAAATCCTTTACCAGAGGAAATGAAACCTTATATAACATGGATGTCAATACAGATGGGGCTACTCACACTTCATCTGTGTTTCATGGAACGTGTGCATGTTTTCCTGCTGTCGGAGAAAGTGATGTGTAGCAAATCATGACATGGCAGATGTAGACAGGAAAGAAACACCCCAGACATGCTATGGAAATAATTATTACATTTACAATCCAAAGATCCATTCGACTTTATTCACTGCTGACCAGATAGACAGGAATTCCTTTGGCAGGACACTAGATCTGATTAAAATAGTTCAGGGGCCAATAAATAAGCTCATCCTCTGCACACACTCACACAGATACTGAACACACACATATCACTGTCGTCATAGCTCGGCACAGCCCATCCCGACAGAGAAGCAGCATCATACAGGCCCAGGGATCGGCTGAGAAAGGGTCCTCGTAGCACATGCTAACGTCTATCTAATGGTTCCAACGATAGTGTTGCTGCCTACATACGTGTATAAAAGGTTTCACCAGTACAGTTGTCCATGTCATCCATTCATATGTTCCAACCAAGCCCCCACCCCAGGGACTTCCTGTTTGATCCAATCAGAAAGCTCCGTCAGCGTCAGTTCTCTGAGTGTCCACTAGGGGCAGGTTTCATAACAAAGCAGTTTCTCATTGAGCCCCATGTTAAACAGGCCGTTTACACAGCATCATTAAACCTGTTTAAGGACAAAAGAACATTCTAGTCTGTGTGTTTAGCTCAGGTCTCCATGACAACACCGAGGGGGAGGGGCTAGTTTTCATTTCATTGGAGGTTAAAGTTTATGAATAATTAGGGGGTGTGGCCTCTTGAGTGACAGCTAGCCTCTGGCCCTCACTTCTCCTCGGAGGTAAACGTCAACCAGATGGACGTACGCCCCTCCCCCCAACGTCACATACATGCCCTTTTTTGGTCAGAGGAAATGAGGCGGAGTCAAAGTCTGACAAGATGGAGACTCCCGTAGGCGAGGACGATCAAGTTGAGAGAGAGAGATAAGCAAGTGAAATGGGGGTTGGGGGTTTCTTCTTAATGTGACTCCACTAACCCACGCTGTCAGTACTCCCTGGCCTCTTTGAGTTCCATGTGAAACACTTGTTCAGGGGGGTTGTCTGAACAGTCCAGCCCATTATTGGGCGGCCTTACTGAGTGAAACCGACTCCAGTCCCCCTTGCACAGGATCCAGGGCAGTACATCCACCTTGTAATGCAGCTCCGGTGAGAACTCTGTGCTGATCAAATTTGGCGCTCCCGCACCTTTCCCTCGCGTTATCAGTTTCATCTGATCGTCGTAGCAGCAGTGCTGCGCTGCCAACGTCGTGCTATCATAGGACAGCATTGAGCGGATGCAGAATCTGGCTGAAGGCTTGTAGATGTCCAGGCGCTCTTTGGGTCCGCTCGCATCCCTCCAACGATAGGTCTTGCGAAGCTTGCCGTCCTGGATGTTCACAGCACTGTAAACGGCCTCAGAGGGGTAGGAACACGGGCAGCTGGGGAGCTCTGTGAGCACTTGGTGCAGGTACTTCTGGAGGAAGTCGTTCTTGCAGCTTAGCCACTTCTCACAGCTGTCTACGTCTAGGTTGGGGAGGAGGGTTAGAAGATGAGAAAAAGTAAGAATTAATCACAGAAAGCCTTGAGATTTCTCAGTTAGTTTAGAATAGAACATAATACAAAACCCAGTTAGCGATGCATTAAAGACTGGTATTGCAGCAGGCGTCTCCTGTCAATTCTGGCGCATGCTCTGCTGCGACAGCGCTCACCATACCTACATCAGACTCACACTGGACAATGAACTCACTCTCGACCAGCACACAACGGACAGAAAAGGAGCCATCAAAGACTGCACGCCATCCATCAACTTAAAGGACTCTACGTTGCCCCCCATCTACTCCTGCTGTTGTATCCAGCGAGTCAAAGGAGTCCAGCGAGTCCAGCCCGCCCTGCGCTTCTGTTCCACCTGCTCCTTTACCGCGCTGACTGTCAAAAACGTGCCAAACTCCAGGTGTCACAAACATAGCTGCCAAATGAATTGGTCTCCCCACACCTACACTGTCAGAGCTGAACCACAAGGCCATCTCACACATCGCATCAACAATAGTACAGGACAACACACACCCACTTCCCCATCATGCCCTCCGGACGCAGGTCCAGGTCTCTGGTGTGCAGGAGGGCCCGTTATGCCAAGAGCCTGGTGCCTGCAGCCACAGCAGCCCTCAACAAAAGGCCAAGATAAAAAACTCTACAGCCTCACTCTGCCATATATCTGTGTGCATGTTTAACCTGTTGTGAGGCTATACTTAGGGGGGGGGTTATATATATATATATATGCATAACTCTAACCCTAACCCCTAAACCCTAACCCTAAACCCCAAACCCTAACCCTAACCCCTTACCCTAACCCTAACCCCAAACTCTAACCCTAACCCCTTACTCTAACCCTAACCCCAAACTCTAACCCTAACCCCTTACCCTAACCCTAACCCCTTACCCTAACCCTAACCCCTAACCCTAACCCCAAACTCTAACCCTAACCCTAACCCTAACCCCTAACCCTAACCCGACCCTAACCCTAACCCCTAACCCTAACCCTAGGGTCGACTAATCGCTCTAAATGACGACCAAGACCATCCTTGGTTGGGGGCAGCCCTACACCAAACTCCCATGATGGGGCATGATGTTGTGAGTCCAGGATAGACCTCACTGTGACCCATGAGCCATTCCCACCCCCTGTCCAGACATGTCAAGGATGATGCGGTGCAGCTTCTTCCACACTTACAAGGTTCAGGAAGTCATTGAGACAATTATTCAAGTCCAAACAATTGGCCTTTAACTTTCAGTTCATTATAAGTAGAGGTTTTGTTTGCAATGCACATTAATGCGACCGTTGATGCTATTCAGCTGGATGCCTTAGGAGCATGTAGCTACGCCCATGTTCAAGGTCTCTGACTTTATCCCAGAGGGGCTCTAACAGCTGGACAGACTCTCCCCACAGCATAAGCCTAACAGGGTTTGATTCATCTCTTTCTGTCTAGAAGGGGTGATGTGTGCTCTTTGCAGTATTTTCACTTGTATTTTTGTCCCATTGAGATTAAGAATCTGCTTTTAAAGGTAGATCTGGCCCCGACAGGCGGCCATTACTGTGTGACTTTGGTGTTTTAAATGGTTGGTTTGGATCTGTACTCTCTCTACTTGTTTCCTATGTAGGGTTGAGAGGGAACTGCCTGATACTGGATGGCGTTCTCCTCTCCTGCTGTATCCTTTGGTATGTTTGCGGAGTGAAAAGAACGATCGTGTTCTCTGGCCAGTGGTTTGCAGCAGGAGAGCAATAAAATGGAAACTAAAAAGCAGTTCAAACATTTGTGCGAGGGAGGATCGGTGTTTCGTGGAGACTTTGACAGACTCAGCAGAACAGCTCTCAACATGCTGGGAAGGGAGGTTTCTAAATATCAAAACCAGGCACTCCCAATGTGGAGGACTGAGTTTGTTACCAACCACTGGAATGGAACATGATTTCACATACAAGCCCTCAGAAGACATGCAGTGTTAGCTGGTGAATATTGTGCAGATGCATGGAACAATACACACTCACACACTCCATACGTACTTGTGTCCAGGGAGTGTGTGCTGTTGGTCGTCTGCATTGGTATCTGTTCAGTCACCGACACCAGAGCATCTACATGACGGAGGGTAAATGACACGACACACTTAAGGGTTAACCTTGACAAAAATGAACACACACATACTGACATGTTATGAACAAGTGAATAAATTAAACAAACACCATTAAACAATGGGTGCATCTGTTTTTTAGGATCTGGTTATAGTGTCTGTGGCTTAAAGGAGGGTGCATACCAAATATGGATACCTGACTGTCAAGAAGAAGGAGAGATCTAACCTTGTCTCTGGGTGCACTCACACTGTCCATCCGTACCGTGCCCGAGCACGTTTCACGGCTAAAGTCTGGTTCGTTTGACCAGTGTGAGTGCAACCGTACCACGTCTAGGAGCGGCACGCTTGGGAGAGGTGGGCTTTTGTAAAGCACGTTTGCACGTGTACGAGCACGAGCGTGTGTACGTGAATGAGCACGAGGCCTACGGCGGTTCTGAGGTCATTTCCTGTGTGCCTGTTGGGACGTAGAAAAAAGAAGGAGGGACCATGCGCGGACATTTCAAACAATGGCGGTGAAAGGTTCACGTTGGTGTGATGCGGAGGTGGAGTGTTTACTGCAGATTTGGTCGATGAAAAGATTCAAAAACAGTCGACAAGACGCACAAAAACTCCAAGGTCTACGGAAAGATCTGGAAACAAAGCCACGCATCGCCATGACGCCATCAATGCGTGTGACGTGTTACGGCGTGATGACGTATAGGCAGCAAGAAGCATTCTCCGAGGCCCAGGTAGTGTGAGTACAAACGGGCCTGGAGGGGGGGACAAGGACCCTAAAGCACGGGGCACGGGACGGAGGCACAGTGGGAGTGCGCCCTCTGTCTGTTTAACCTGCCAAACACCATCTCCAGCCCCATCAGTCTCGGTCTACGGTCCGTAAACCTTAAGCTCACTGCCAAAAACCTCGGTATCAGGTCCGTCCTAAATAATAAAGGCTTGAAAAACTGCCAAAAATAATCATTTGATGCTACTTTAGCTGTTGAAATACCATCGTTAAAAAGTGGTTGACAGCCGTAAGATGAGTGGGATCACAGACTTCCTGTTTCCTACCTGCACAGTTCTCCAGGTCACATGTGCGTGACTCGGTGGCCGTGCATGCGTAGCCACAGGAGCGCGTGCGTTTCTGGGTGCCGTGTCCACAGGTGACGCTGCAGGGAGCCCAGTCACTCCAGTCCTCCTCATACTCTGAAAAAGCACAGAGGAAAGAGGGATGAAGAAACGACAGCACGGAGGGGTGAAGTGCAAAACGACGGAGTAATATATGAAGTAGAGGCTTTGAAGTTAGGTTGTGAATTCCTCGCCCAGCTGGTGAATGCGTGTTATGCAATTAAGGAGCGGCTGAAAGGAGCCCGGTAACGACAGCGTGGGACCTCGGAGTCATGCTCCTCTGTATTTAAACAGGAGGGGAGAGAGAGAGGGGGGACTTCAAAAGAGAGAGGGGGAAGGGGAGCGGCAGGACTGGATGTCCTCTTGCAGTGAGAGTGATGACGGCTGTATGCTAGCACAAGTCTTCATTCTCACTTACAGAACGGTCCAAACTGAGTTAAGTGCCAACGTTTTATCAACAACCGGAGCTTAATGCATGCTTCTTTTTTTACCTTTCAGCAGTAAGAAGCTTAAAATAGCTTTGTTAGAGTGCACGCTAACAGGAGAATGCAATGCATAAGTGCCCTATAAACAGAAGTGATACTAAGCTAGGGCTGAAACGGTTCCTTGAGGAACTCGAGTAACTTCATCACTTAAAATGTAGAAGCTCAATAAAGAATTTTCATTTGGATGTTAATGTATCTGTGCACAACAAGCTAACACCTGCTGCATGGCTAACGCTACGGAAACCATGTCCACGGTGGACACATGATGTGAGGAAGATGTGATGACGCGGAGAAAAAGAGAGGAAATAGGGAGGGGAAGAGAAAAGAGACAGGCCAGAGGGAAACAAGTTCAAGTGTTTGAAAGATTGGGATCATTTCAAGCTCAACTCAACAATAACTGTGTGCATTGTGTTCACTGTTAAACCCAACTCATAGCACGATGTCAATGTTTCAGCATCTCAGCAGGAAGTAACCACCATCCAGTCTCCACAAAGAGACCCGACACAAGGTAGCAGCACTTTGGAGCCTCACTCAGTGAGTTCACGTGCACATCAGTGACCTGAAAATTGGTCTTTCCCCGGTTAAAGGGAATAACCAGCTGACTGAAGCTCCCTGGTGTCCATGTGCGGGGGTTGAATGGTGAAATGAGGGAGTAACTCTTCCTCCGGTACACACACACACACACACACACACAGGTACAGTAGGTGGATCTGCTCTGAACACGCCTTTATTCCCACCTTCACCTTTGTCACAATCACCAGCGTGGTCAAAATGGCCGACTTTTGGACACAACCAGGACACAAACGGCTCTTCTTGGTAGCGATGCTGGTTGCCATCGTGACGTCCTCGCTCGGTTTAAAGGGAACGCTCTATTGTTGTTGTTTTCACGTTGCTTTCAGCGCTGTTGCTTCCAGCGCTGTTGCTTCCAGCACTGTTGCTTCCAGCGCTGTTGCTTCCAGCGCTGTTGCTTCCAGCGCTGTTGCTTCCAGCGACGTTGCTTCCTGGTTTATTCTATGTCCGGGTCTAAAGCCACTGCAGTGGAGTGGGGAGCATGCGCAGACGAGAAACCTGATAATACTCCCGTTAAGCTGTTTACATGCATGAATAATCAGGGTACTGAAGGAGTTCTCTAGGTCTGTAAACCCGGGGTATGAGAACTCTGACTTTACCCTGAGTACAGTGTTCACATGGGGTTTGAGAAACGGAAGTCTGACCTTAACCCGAATATGATCGGGTTTTTAAACTGCATGCAAACGCTATGACTGCAGCCGGGAAGCACATGCAGATGATACGACCACAGCGGAGCTCTGCTCACCAAAAGTCAGAGGCAGCTTGTATATGACACTTGTTAATGCTTGAATTTGACACTTGAATGCACTAAATTAGTATTTCCTCTGACCAAAAAAGGGCATGTATGTGACGTTGGGGGGAGGGGCGTACGTCCATCTGGCTGACGTTTACCTCCGAGGAGGACTTTACTATGAGAGGAGCTGGTACAGGGGCCAGTAGGTAAGTCTTTAAACACTCTTTTAATAAACTCTTGCTTCACTAACTACGCTGTTGGTGCTTAGTTTTGTGTGTAGGGCAATTAATTGTTCAATTTAAGCTTTACATTTCCCCTTAGTGTATCTGCCATCGGCCTTTAAGTCAGCAAAAGTAGAACTCATCTGATCAATCCACCCTACATTAAGATTTTCTACCTGTTCTAACCTGATCTTTGGGATCCTGGGCTGCAGAAAAACACATGCCACTAAGTTTATCCCGGCCTTAAAGGTCTGGAACTATTCCCCCTCGCTGCCTCACACAAGGTAACGATGCACTGGGACCAATATTGCATACTTTTGGGAAAAGTCATAAGCACACTAATGATCAGGCAGGAAGTACGGCCAGCTGGCGTCTGTGTGTATGTATGGGAGTGAAAAGTCAGTCAGAGGGTGCACGGAAAGTGTGTGTGTATGTGTGTGTGTGAGAGAGAGAGTGGGACCTGGGCTGAAGTAACAGAAGTGTTAATGTCATCAGTGATACGCAGTCACTTGGAGAGTGTGCACCTACACAGTCGGCCTTATCTGGCTCAACTACAGTGACTTCACTCCCTCTTCAACATCCTCTCATCGTCCGTAGATTACTGGGGGGCCCTTTGGGGTAGCAAAGCTTGTGTGCAGCAAACAAGCTAACCTGCTAGCATGATTACAGCCAGCTGAGCACTATACAAGCTATGCAAGCTAGCATTCAACCTGTTTAAAAAATGGACGTAGCGTCTCCATCGGGGTCCATTCTCACCATCTTGTCTTGACCCCTCCTCATTTCCTCTGACCAAAAAAGGGCATGTATATGACGTTTGGGGGAGGGGCGTATGTCCATCTGGCTGACGTTTACCTCCGAGGAGGACTTTACTATGAGAGGAGGTGCAGGGGCCAGTAGGTAAGTCTCTAAAACACTCTTTAATAAACTCTGGCTTCACTAACTACGCTGTTGGTGCTTTGTTTTGTGTGTAGGGACTCTTCTCATGCTGCTGCAGAGGTTTGCTGTTATTTTCAGCAGCATTGGTGGTTAAAAAAGACCTTTGAATGCCTTCACCGTACTGCATTTTTTAATGGCAATAACAGCAAGGCCTTTGAATTGAACGGCACCCACGATATAAACAGTTCAAGCTGCTGGTTTACTCAAAAAGGACTTGAAGCGGTCGGTGTCTCTCAGGACACAGTGGTTTGTGCTCTCTTCTGACCTTCAACGACTAAAAACGCAGTGCAAGTTGTTGGAAACGACCTTTAAGTGCTGGTCCACAGGATGGGCTCTAGACCGCTCTTGTAATGATGGGGACTTGAACCTCATATTGTGTGAATCGACGCTGTACTGTGTTGGTTTCAGAGAACATTCTTACCGTAGTTGTCCTTCGCATCCCAGTCTTTGTTCCAGTGCCCGCCCCAGTCTCCGCCCACTCCGCTCAGCACCGACTCCTCTGGGTCGTAGTTATAGTCCTCAGATTGTTCCTCCAAACTGGCTCTTTCCAACCCGTTCTCCAGCTGATCTGGGTACTCCCAGAACAGGGGCCAGAACAGCTTCTTGTGGCTGTTGGCCCATTCTGAGGAGGACACCGACCAGTCGTTACGCTGACCCTCCTTCACCAGGTCCATCTCCACCTCCGTCTCGGTCTGCGCGTCGTCCACCACCTCGATGGTCACCTGAGAGCGACACGAAATGCTTGTTAGTTATTTGACTGGACGCTTCAGCTGATGGGACTGAACCAATACATCATAACAGGACTGGACTCTCATACGAGTGTTACTGAAGGAGAGAGGAGTTGAGGAGAGTGTCTGTCAGCATGAAACACTTAACGTCATTTATTATCGTTTCCATTCAGTCACAAATGAGGCTGATAAGTCTGAGCTTTGTGTTTGAAACCAGTCACATTAGTTCAATTTCCCCTGAAACATACAACAACATACTTAATCATTTCCAATGTGTGACCTGTGGGCCTTCATTAGTGTTGGTACGGTGCACGTGTGCAGACATAAACGCACTCATGTCTCTAAAAAACACATTTCCTTGTTTGCACGATTCCTTCTTGCTCATATTTCATCATCACCCGTCTGAGTTTTTGTTTGTGTCGAACTGTTTTTTAATATTTTCATCGACCAAATCTGCAGTTAACCCTCCACCACCACTCCACCCCAAACCCTTCGGTGTCATCTTTCTAAATGTCCGTTGCGGGTCGCAGTCGTCGATG
Source organism: Echiichthys vipera (assembly GCF_963691815.1). Taxonomy (NCBI): domain Eukaryota; kingdom Metazoa; phylum Chordata; class Actinopteri; order Perciformes; family Trachinidae; genus Echiichthys; species Echiichthys vipera. Next base: position 1,928,997 of record NC_139837.1, on the reverse strand, counting down.
TGCAATCGGGCCGTACTGGAGCCCACCTCTCTCAACCGCGCAACATTTGTACTCATACTGGTCAAAGGAACTAGACTTTAAAAATACGAAGTGGGAAAAAGAATACGAATGGGTAGTGTGAGTGCGCCCCTGAGAGCGGTGTGTGTGTGTGTGTGTGTGTGTGTGTGTGGTGGGGGGGTGACACACAGCAAAGGGCTGCAGCTTTAAGGGCTAAACTGAATATCTTTGAGTTGCGGACAAAAGAGACATTTGATGACGTCATCTTAGGGCGCACTCCCACTGTGCCTCCGTCCCGTGCCCCGTGCTTTAGGGTCCTTGTCCCCCCCTCCAGGCCCGTTTGTACTCACACTACCTGGGCCTCGGAGAATGCTTCCTGCTGCCTATACGTCATCACGCCGTAACACGTCACACGCATTGATGATGTCATGGCGATGCGTGGCTTTGTTTCCAGATCTTTCCGTAGACCTCTGAGTTTTTGTGCGTCTTGTCGACTGTTTTTGAATCTTTTCATCGACCAAATCTGCAGTAAACACTCCACCTCCGCATCACACCAACGTGAACCTTTCACCGCCATTGTTTGAAATGTCTGCGCATGGTCCCTCCTTCTTTTTTCTACGTCCCAACAGGCGCACAGGAAATGACCTCAGAACCGCCGTAGGCCTCGTGCTCGTACACGTGCGCACGCTCGTGCTCGTACACGTGCATGAACAAACGTTATTAACAGCCTTTGTTGTTACACAGTGTAGTTTTGTATATAATGTATTATTATTACGACACCAGTGAGCGACACGAGCGAGCGACACTCCTCTCCTCATCCCGTTCTCTGATGAACTAACCAACAGCCTCGCCCCCGGCTGTGAGCGCCTCTCTCACACAGCCGCTGCTCCTCGTCTCCAGTAACTTCCAGAAAATGTCTTTGCAGCATCACCGAATATTTCCATTCTCTCAGACGGCCTCTCAGTTCATCACCACGACCACGAATGCTAAGAACTGATTCTTCTCGTTACACAAACAACATTCATCACGCCTGCCGCCTGATTTCTTCTCCCTCACATCTTAAATCTCTCTCAGCTGCGTCTTCGTGGCTTCGCCTTCTCTTGGACCTGATCGTCACGGTTTCTTTCTCTGTCTGCTGCTTAATAAGTCCGGTTTCTTTATAGATTATTAAAACTGCTGTAAAGGATTTTTCACAACTAGAGGACCTCCCAAAAACACATACTGTCACCTCATTAACGTGTCATTTACCACCTCATCATAGGACTGAAATACAATGGTAGCAAACTGATGTATTTTTCAGTCAAACTCTATTTTATCAATAAAACAAAACGTTGCATGAGAAAATAAACTTTTTTAAACGCAGGATTGATTCATAAAGCAAAGATTGCTGTTGTGTAAAACAACTTTACGTGTCGGGACAAGCTGAGAGACACGATGGGGGCGTGATGTCACCGCTCCAGGAGAAGATCAGATTAAAAAAGCGCGCTCGTCTCTTATGAAAGAGGGGGATTGTGCGGCGAGAGACGGGACGGAGAGAAAGGAAAAACACAGTGGGATGGGAGGACTGATAGCAGGTTGTGATTATCTCTGTCCCACACGTGCACATGTGCATGAACGTATAACACACAAACAGACCTTGACAGAACGCAGGCTGCTTATGTTTCCAGCAGCAGCTGTTTATAAAGCGGAGGACAGAGATTCCCCCGTGATGCTGAACATCAGAGAACAGAGGACGGAGATAAACACGTCTCTTCTTCCTGGACTCATCAGATTCACAGGATATGAAAACAATATCTGATGAGTCTGGACTGTGTAAGAAGTGTAAGAAGGCCAGCATGTCTCCTTGCTTCCCTCACTCGTTCGTTCCTCTGCTTTTACAGCAGTTCTAACAACGGGCGACAGGAGCGAGCGACATGAGCGGACGACATGAGCGAGACACGAGTGGGCGACATGAGAGAGCATTATGTGAAGGAGAGCGTCATGAGCGGGCGAGCAAGCGTCATGAGCGGACGACATGAGCAAGCGTCATGAGCGAGCGACATGAGTGGACGACATGAGCAAGCGTCATGAGCGAGAGACATGAGCGGGAGTCGTGAGCGGGCGACACGAGCAAGCTTCATGAGCGGGTGACATGAGCGGGCCACATGAGCGGGCGACATGCGCGACATGAGCGAGCGACATGAGCGGGCGTCAAGAGCGACATGAGCGGGCATCATTACTGAGCGACATGAGCGGGCGACATTAGCGGGCGACACCAGCGGGCGGCATGAGTGAGCGACACCAGCGACACCAGCGACACCAACGAGCGACACCAGCGAGTGACACAAGCGGGCGACACGACCGGAGGACATGAGCGAGCGACACCAGCGACACAGGGACGACAGCGGGCGACACGGGCGGGCGACACAAGCGGGCGACACCAGCGACACCAACAACATCAGCGAGCAACACAAGCGGGCGACATGAGCGGAGGACATGAGCGAGCAACACCAACGACACCAGCGGGCGACATCAGCGAGCGACACCAGCGGGCGACCAGAGCAAGCGACACCAGCGAGCGACACCAGTGAGCGACACCAGCGACACCATTGGGTGATGTCAGTGTCTCTGAGGCTGCAGGTTATTCTCATGTCTCATTCTGGCTGCTGGGGTCTGTGCTGACTTAAACATCAACCTACGTCCTTCTACGTCACAACTGCATGTTCATCCGCCCCCCCCTTCGAACCCCCGGTCTGACAGGGACTCTGACTTGTGGGCTACAGCCCCGAATGTCTCCACGAGCTAGCGCCGCGCCTGGTCGGCTACCTGGCTCCGGCTTTATTAGATTTATTTGTCGTATTATCTGTAATTTATATTCCTACTCTGGTTTCTGGGCTCTTGCTTTGAATAACGGCACATTATTTATGCGTGGCATCATTAAACCAGTCAACACAGAGTGCGTGCGTTGTATGTCACATGAGGTCACATGTTCTGGATGCTGCGTGCGTCTGACTCTGGTGAATTCCTGACTCAAACCATCATTTCTGTAAAATCAACCCCACGAGTCTGAACCCTCCGCGGGGATTTGGCTTCACAGTCACACTTTAAAAAAGGACCTTTTGTCCTTTTTAGATCCAGTTCTCATGTGTTTTATATTTCCCCTTCCCTCCCCCTGCTTTCTTTTATTCCTCCAAACCCCGCGTAGATGTCGGAGGCTCACAGACAAGACGGAGCGCCCCACTGTTAGAGGTCCCGCGTATGGTAACTTAAGACCCGCTCCTGACTCAAACCAGCTGTACGTAGAGCTGCGATGTGTTGAGCTGGAGGGAGATACGTGGTGTCCAGAACAGAAACGGAGGAGAGAGTGATGGAGGAGGACTGTCACATTCCCACCTCGTGTGATCACCACTTTAATCTGGAACACCTGCACGTCAGTGTTGATGCGGACTCTTCATGCTACGAGCTGTAGACTCTGATGGGACGGCACCGGTCTCCAGACGCTGTATTACCAGCAAACAATGTGCTCAAGATTGCATATGCATTAAAATCAGACAGAGTTTCCTTCAGCTCCCTCGAGTTTCCACCTGATGGGAGACAGTTTGTGTTGGTGTTTGTTGCTTCATGGCTACAAATGTGATGAATCAGCAGAGAATAAAGACTTAACAGGATACACGGAGAGCCTGATACTGTATTATATCCCCAAAGCAAGTCCAGTCCAAAGCAACTGGACTTGGTTCTTTGTCAGGAAGACGTTTCACCTCTCATCCAAGAGGCTTCATCACTTCATGTACACATCTGACCAGGTTGGACCAGGACCAGGACCAGGACCGGGACCAGGACCGGGACCAGGACCAGGACCAGGACCAGGCTGGGACTGGACCAACTAACTGGTGTGGAGATCCAGGTATTAAACCTCTCACAAGGCCGATGATGTCACTGGAACCCTCTGTGCTTAGTTGGACCAGTCCCAGCCGGGTCCTGGTCCTGGTCCCAGCCTGGTCCTGGTCCTGGTCCCAGCCTGGTCCTGGTCCTGGTCCAGTTTCAGCCTGGTCCTGGTGAGCGGGCGACATGAGCGGGCGTCAAGGGCGAGTATCATGAGCGAGCGACACCAGCGAGTGGCATGAGCGGGCGTCGTGACCGAACGAGGTCTCGGGGGCAGCAGCTCCAGCAGGGGACCCCAAACTTCCCTTTCCCGGGCCACATTAACCAGCTCTAACTGGGGGATCCTGAGGCGTTCCCAGGCCAGTGTGGAGATCTAATCTCTCCACCTGGTCCTGGGTCTTCCCCGAGGCCTCCTCCCAGCTTTGTGAATACTTCATATGATAAAAGAGAGGGAATATTTTGATTGATTTTACACAAAAGTCTCAGTTTCACTGTGTTTCAACCGTCTGCCGTCGATGTCGCCGTTTCTTATTACTCCCGTTTGTTTGCATACGCCTGGATCAGAGTCTGTCCGTCAAGTTTACTTTTTATAAATCCCAAAGTTTGCTTCTGAGCGTACACCATTTTTAAAGATGAGGCCCCTGGAGCTCGCCCATGATTTTGACATTTGCCCAAAACACATATGGATTTCTTCCTGCATGCATTTACCTGGATGTTGGGGTTCTGTGAGCCCATGTCTGCATTCGCCAGCTCTGGGAAGTTCCTCAGGTCCAGCGTGAAGAGCTCAGGGTCCTCCTCGGGTACAGGTGGGGGGAGGACCCCCTGGCTATGGTGCTGGGACCAGCGGTGTCTGGACCTGGGCAGAGATGGACCAGAGGGAAGAGTCTGCAGGAGGTTCTCCTGCTGGAGCTCCTGGAGGGTCTGATGATCCTCGACCTGACGAGGTCCCGCGATCACCTGAGAGGGGGGAAAAGACAGTGATCATGTCAGCTCAACTTCAGCCACTTATCCGGGGTCGGGTCTCGGGGGCAGCAGCTCCAGCAGGGGACCCCAACCTTCCCTTTCCCGGGCCACATTAACCAGCTCTAACTGGGGGATCCTGAGGTGTTCCCAGGCCAGTGTGGAGATCTTATCTCTCCACCTGGTCCTGGGTCTTCCCCGAGGCCTCCTCCCAGCTGGACGTGCCTGGAACACCTCCCTAGGGAGGCGCCCAGGGTTCATCCTTACCAGATGATCCTGAACCACCTCAACTGGCTCCTTTCAACGCAAAGGAGCAGCGGCTCTACTCCGAGTTCCTCACGGATGCTGAACTTCTCCCCCTCTCTCTAAGGGAGACTCCAGCCCCCCTCCTGAGGAAACACATTTCAGACGCTTGGACCTGGACCTGGTTCTTTGGGTCATGGCAGTGATCAGGCCTTCATACAACAAATATGAAGTCTACTGCGTGTCCCCGGGCTTCAGCCGGTCAACAACAACAACATCAGCTGACACTTCTTTACACATTTGCGGGGAAGTTAAAGCGAAACACTAATCCTGATGGACACCCTGCTCTACCTCCCAGCCCACAAGTCTGGTTTACAGTCAGTCATCATCCAGACAGGAATGAACGGGACAAATATGTTGTGGTATTTTTCTGGCTTCAGCTTTGGCAACATGACAGAAAGCCTTAAACCCTAAACTGTTCCTGAAATACCACCGTGTTTTTCATCTGTCAATGAGCTGGAAGAGGGAGAGAATGAATTAACACACACACTGGAGCTCAACATTAGAGAACAAAGTGTTAAAACCTGATTTATTCTGTATTAATGTTGTTTTTTATGATTCAGAATTTGATAGAACATCATCTGTGTCTATACCGCTGCTGTGCTAGCATGCTAGCAACAAAAACCTCTATTTTGTGAGTAAAATTAGTAACAATCGTGTCAGAAAATAAGATTTAAACAACGTATATTCAGAAGTGAAGAGGCACAGCAGCGCACACATTACCAGTTCATTTATCCAGTTAGAAACAAGCCAGCAGATATTTCAGTGAGTGTCACAGTGTCCATCCATCATCTTCACGCATCATCAGCTCGTCCCTATCGGGGCGGCAGCTGGAGCCGGTCCCAGCTGACACCGGGCGGGTGGTGGCGCCCACCCTGGACACACATATAGACAGACAACCACTCACACTCACTTTCACACCTACGGGTGATTTAGAGTCATCAATGAACCGAACACCTGCACGTCTTTGGACTGTGGGAGGAAACCGGAGAACCCGGAGAAAACCCACGCAGACACGGGGAGAACATGCAAACTCCACACAGAAGGGCCCCAGCTGGGATTCAAACCAGGAACCAGCTACAGCGCTAACCCCCAGACCACCGTGTTGCCTGACTTTGCAGTGTACTACATGTAATTGTACCAACCGATATAAGACACAGCAAAAGAAGAAGAAGAATTATTACCTTATGAATCCCGGAAGGGGAAATTCCATTTTTTCACTGTGTTATTATTCACGTCACTCACACACACACACACACACACACACACACACACACACACACACACACACACACACACACACACACACACACACACACACACACACACACAGACACACATGCACAAACAGGACCTATATACATGCAACCAATGAAGAGATGTCAGAGCGAGGGGACTGCCAGTGGATCGGCGCCCCGAGCAGTTGGGGGTTCGGTGCCTTGCTCAACAGCAGGAGATGAACTGGCATCTCTCCAGCCACCAGTCCACGCTCCATTCATGGTCCACACAGGGACTCGAACCAGCGACCCAACGGTTCCCAGCAGAGTCAGCCTTAATGTAGACAGCATTAAAGTAGCTTCTTGACCGCTGCTTTCACCGGTTAGTATTACTCATATTAATGCCGCAGATACGTCAGCTGTAACTCTGTACGCGTTGTCGTGGTAACCCCTCGATGTCTGCACACAGCTCAGATCATTCGTGAACGATCTGGTTTTCAGGAAGAAGTCACTGTTAAATGTTTTTTGCATGTCCTAATATTGGATTGCATCTGAGTGCGTGTTGTAGAAATGTAGATCATGCACCCTGCATGTGTTGCGTGTGTGTGTGTGTGTGTGTGTGTTGTGCAAATGACCTTTTTAGCTGAACACACGCTTGTGCAGGGGAAGCACCAGCTTAAGTTTCTTCATTAAAAACCCACAGAGACAAAGAATCCAGCGCGTCCACACGGCCGTCCCATAAAGCTTACGTTCTGCGTAGATTATGAGATACGGTTTCGTCTTTACCTCATTGCGGGTGCAGGACATTTGAGAGCAGCCCGTTCGACAATAAAGCACACAACTTAAACTTGAACTGGCTGAAGAATTTAACACCCTCTGCAAAATGTGGCATCAGCTCCAGCGTGCCTCCTGGGAGGGAGTGAGGGATGACGCTCCATCCAGGATTATTATTAAAGCAGTAGCGCCTTCCTGTCATGATGGGGGTGCACACCGCACTCAATCTCCCCGGTCACATTCCTTCACCACAGTTTGGATAAGGAAAGTGGCTGTTTGTGTGTAAAACGCTAGGTTCGTGTTGCGGCCCCGGACTGAGACAGGCGTCAGGGCTCCCTGTGAGCAACGTGAAGCCGACCGCGCACTTTAATAACAACACAGAGCCCAGAGTGAGGGAAGAGAGAGTGGAGCTGTACGACCAGAGGAGCAGAAGAGCCAGGAACAGACCTGTGCATGTATATTTACACGTATCACGTTGTATATATACTGATTCTCTTCTAATTATGAAGAGGTTTAAAGCAGCACGTCGCCCGTTCATTGTTACTTTAAGCCTCTGAAGGTTCTCATGTGTCCAGGTCGTCGTCATCCTCAACCAAGTCCAGTCCAAAGCAACTGGACCTGGTTCTTTGTCAGGAAGACGTTTCACCTCTGATCCAAGAGGCTTCATCAGTTCATGTACGCATCTGACCAGGACCAGGACCAGGACCAGGACCAGGACCAGGACCAGGCTGGGACTGGACCAGGACCAGGACCTGGACCAGGCTGGGACTGGACCAGGACCAGGACCAGGACCAGGACCAGGCTGGGACTGGACCAGGACCAGGACCGGGACCAGGACCAGGATCAGGCTGGACAAGGTCCAGGAACAGGACCAGGACCAGGCTGGGACTGGACCGGGACCAGGCTGGGTCAGATGCTGATGATTGTTAGCTTGTTACATGCTGCATTAATGTGCTCTTGACAGTAAAACAGTAAACTGTCCCTGTGTAAATCTGCACCCATTTCAATGCTGCAGGGTTTAAAAGACGTGCTAAAGTGCACTCTAGGAGCCAAAACATGTGCTAAAGTGTCCTCTAGGAGTCAAAACATGTGCTAAAGTGCACTCTAGGAGCCAAAACATGTGCTAAAGTGTCCTCTAGGAGCCAAAACATGTGCTAAAGTGCACTCTAGGAGCCAAAACATGTGTTAAAGTGCCCTCTAGGAGCCAAAATGTGTGCTAAAGTGCACTCTAGGAGCCAAAACATGTGCTAAAGTGTCCTCTAGGAGCCAAAACATGTGCTAAAGTGTCCTCTAGGAGCCAAAACATGTGCTAAAGTGTCCTCTAGGAGCCTAAACATGTGCTAAAGTGCCCTTTAGGAGCCAAAACATGTGTTAAAGTGTCCTCTAGGAGCCAAAAAGTGTGCTAAAGTGTCCTCTAGGAGCATAAACGTGTGTTAAAGTGTCCTCTAGGAGCCAAACATGTGCTAAAGTGTCCTCTAGGAGCATAAACGTGTGCTAAAGTGTCCTCTAGGAGCCAAAACATGTGTTAAAGTGCCCTCTAGGAGCCAAAACATGTGCTAAAGTGCCCTCTAGGAGCCAAACATGTGCTAAAGCGTCCTCTAGGAGCCAGGACCTACTCTGTAAAGTGTCCTGAGATCACTTTTGTTATGATATTGCACTATAAATAAAACTGAATTGAATTGCTCAGCTCCCAGTTTCTTTTACCAATGACTGCTGATTTCTCCTGTTGATCTTTGTCTCTTTCTGCCCTTTCGTGAGTCGGACCGAACCGTCGTTCAGCGCTTCGTTGGGATGATTTCACTCCGGACTTTAATTTTAATGTTAGCGAGCAAACGCAACTCCAAGAACGCCTTTGAGAAAAGACTGAAAGTGTGTGCAGTCAACCCCAGTTCAGTCAGACTTACACATGCAAAAGATCCTGAAGATAAAGCGTTTACTGTGTGTTCGGTGTTCGACCTCTGAGACGTTCAGAACAGCTATGCTCCTTCCATCGACCATGGTCACAGACGCAGCATCCACTGATGTATACACGATTAGATTCATGCATTTGGAACAAAAGCCAGTGTAAATAAAATGCACGCCCAGAGACGGGCAACGCCGTCGACAGCCGTTATCTTGTAACTCAACCGACGCACCAAAGCGGTTGATTTCTAGATTAAACGGCGTCTCACAAAACGCTCTTTCACCTCCTCACTAACCGTGCACGGCCGCCATCTCTGCCAAGAGTCTCAAACCCAGCCAGCCGTGTGTCCATTCATAAGACCTGACTGAGGGTCTCTGTGTGAGCGTCTTAATGTGAAGGTTACTTCACCGGACCGCTGCCTGCAGCCTGCAGTGGAAACGCAGAGTGTGTTTAAGTTAGTAAAGTAGTAAAGTAGTAGTGGTGTATGTCAGAGCACACTAAGGGCGCACTCCCACTGTGCCTCCGTACCGTGCCCGAGCACGTTTCACGGCTAAAGTCTGGTTCCTTTGACCAGTGTGAGTGCAACCGTACCGCATCTATGAGCAGCACGATTGCCGTCCACGGCCCGTTTGGGAGAGGTGGGCTTTAGTAAAGCACGTTTGCACGTGTACGAGCACGAGCGTGCGCACGTGTACGAGCACGAGGCCTACGGCGGTTCTGAGGTCATTTCCTGTGCGCCTGTTGGGACGTAGAAAAAAGAAGGAGGGACCATGCGCGGAAGCTAGTACTTTACCTTCATGCAGGGTAGGTGAACATTAAGTGTCATGATCCACATGTTAAAGCTGCATTTTTGCCAAATGGGTGCAAAACTCTAGGTGTGAGTCCGTCCTGATCTCTGAGCTCTGTCGTGTTTCACTCTCAGATCAGTCTGGAGACGTTTGAGCAGCGACCGAACCGATCAGCGTTGGTTTCTTTGGTGGATTGAAGTGAAACAGAAGAGACTGTTGAGTGTAAACAACATGGAGGCTTCCACGGATGAGATGAGCAGCTATGGAGCAAGCCGCTCACTAACTCTTTGTTCTCTGGATCCTTCTGTTGAATATGGACCGGGCTCCTGAAATTGGGCCTTTGGCTCCTAGAGGACACTTTAGCACACGTTTTGGCTCCTAGAGGACACTTTAGCACATGTTTTGGCTCCTAGAGGGCACTTTAGCACATGTTTTGGCTCCTAGAGGGCACTTTAGCACATGTTTTGGCTCCTAGAGGACACTTTAGCACATGTTTTAGCTCCTGGTTTCTTTGGTGGATTGAAGTGAAACAGAAGAGACTGTAGAGTGTAAACAACATGGAGGCTTCCACGGATGAGATGAGCAGCTATGGAGCAAGCCGCTCACTAACTCTTTGTTCTCTGGATCCTTCTGTTGAATATGGACCGGGCTCCTGAAATTGGGCCTTTGATCCGTAAATTCACGTTAAACACAAAGGGAAAATCTCCTTTACCCACATGTTGTTTCCTTTCTGAGCTTTGCCTCCACGCTGTTAGCACGTCACACGCTTCACTCATCTGATTGGTTGGTTTGGCCCGTATGTTGGTGATAGACAGATGGTTTATCCAATCAGAAACCAGGATTTTCACCCCTTCATAAAGATCTTTAAACCAGAGTTCAGATGGATCTGCTGAGACCAGGAGGATCCATCTGGAGGAGTCGGGTTAACAGAACCCAACAACAAGCTATAAATCACGTTTGACGGCCGATCGACACTTTTAAGTGTGTGTTTACACGTCCAGACGACTTTAGCATTTCTTTGGAGTCGTCTCTCTGGAGACTTGAAGTCCAATATTCTCCCTCTGTTACCTCACTTTCTGTCTCCAACAGCTCCTGAGGGAAATATGGCTGAATCCAGATGTCCGCACTTTAACGCACTTGCAGGATTGTGGATTTGGACAGCTCTCAAGTCTCAGTTCATTCAGTCCACAGGGAGCCACAGGTGGACTGTCTGCAGACTCCCAGAGAGTCTGTGCAGCGTGAACACGACTTCACTGACTTAATTTAATTTGTTTAATTGTAGTCTGCCCTTTAAAAGCTGCAGTGTAACGCAGAATAAACAGGTATAGTGCTGAGAAACAACAGGCAGCGCTGCCGTGGTCACTGTGTACATGACTGTAGTTGTTGCTTCAACATTTCCACAGCAACAATGGAAACGTGAGGCCTGTCCGTCAGCAGCTCTGCAGCCTCTCTCTCTCTCTCTCCTGACTCCTGACTCCGGACCCCTGTTTCACCTGCTCCAACCTGCACACCTGCAACACACTCCACTGATCTGGTCTTCAGTGTTTCCACCCTGGTTCTTCGCCCTCTCTCCAGATACGACAACAGACATTTGAAGCTTCATCTTTCATCAAAAACCTTAATCAAAGCTTTGAATGTGGAAAGAAACAGACATTCGGTGCACCTCATCAATTACATACTGCGTCCATTATTGCACGACAGTGGGTCTGAGGAAATGGTTTACCAGAAAGTCCTTGAGCTCAGGCGCTAGCAGGGCCCCTGGCAGAGACCAGACCACTGCACACAGACTCAGACCTGCAGTCGGAGCTTGTGGCCTCGGCTCCACCTCCGGCCAGGAGCAGAACTTCACCTGGCAGCTCTGCCAGACTGGTCCTTGCTGATCCAGACGGGACCAGCTAAAGACAAAGTTGTGGTCGGGTGGATCTTCCAGATGGTCCATGACCACCTGTACGTCAGAGCTATTCTATTACAAACGTAATTAGAAGCCACAAAATGTAGATGGGCCAGATATTTTCAGCAATTTCTATTTCAAAAAATAGAAATTGCCGTGGACGGTAAGCGTGCCGCTCCTAGACGCGGTACGGTTGCACTCACACTGGTCAAAGGAACCAGACTTTAGCTGTGAAACGTGCTGGGGCACGGTACGGAGGCACAGTGTGAGTGCGCCCTTAGGCTTCGGTAAAAACACAGATTCACATTTTTCTCTATTTTTTGACCAAATAATGTAGAAAATAATCAAGAGATGAATTGAAAGTGAAAATAATCCTCAGTTGCAGCAAATCAAACATCAACAGTTTATAAAGTATATATATAAGTAAGTAATAAGTGTACATAAGCATAAGGATATATATATATATATATATATATATATATATATATATATATATATAATTATCTGGATCAGATATCAGATGAATGAGGCTGATCCAACATTCAGATCCAGTCCTTTCATTTCTGTTGACATCACAAGTTAATGAAGCCGTAGTTTGTTGGGTTTCAGGAAGCTGCTGTATTTTATATTACATTTAAAAACATCTGTTGCACTTTACATGGACATGTTATTTATTCATTATGCTGCTAATGCAAGCTTTGTTATTTGCTAATAATAATAATATAAATAATATTAACCCTCCTGCCTCCCTCACATTTGCTGACGCTGGTCTGAAAACGTCCACGCACAAAAACTGCAGTAAAATCCTCAAACATTCATATTTTTTCTTTAATAAATCTCTTAAAAAACTTAAAACCTGCTCAAAACCAAACATTCAACCGTCCTCAGGAGTTTAACCTGTTCAATGCCGGTTTAATTATTTTAAGTTTTAGTGATTTAACACAAAAACAAAGATAAGAAACAGTTTGTTGATGCAACTTTTCTGCTGATTAGAGTCTTGGCAACAAAACGGATTTGACTGCATTTGTATTTTGACTCTGGAGCCCATTGACTTCCATTATAACCACATTTATTTGAACCTCACTGCCTTTAAAATATAAAACCATGCATTCTGCTGTGTCAGCGTTTCCTCCTGAAGTAAAGTAGTGATGTTTGACATGTTTGAAGGCAGATGCATGGAAACCGAGGGGCGCATGAGGGTTTAGTACATTTATATTTGTGCTAATTTAACTTTTTTAAACCAGACTTAATGTTTATGGTAAGTTTGATGCCTTCACGTGGCAAAGTACACGGTTGCCTGATGCTCAGCTCAGGTATCACCTCTGACTGGATCAGTGAAACCAGGACCGGTGCATCTGCAGCTACAGCCCGTTATCACGACTCTCCTGCAGCCTGAAGGCTAGAAACACTAAACACCCAGTGCCTCTGAAGTGTCTCTGAAACATGCATGACGCTCATGGTGCAGAGGAGTTTACCTCGGGAGCCGCCGCGGTGCCGTTTCCGTCCGTGGCCGCGCTCCTCCTGAGGTGCGTGGGAAACCCGCGGACCGACACCGACACCGCGGTGAGGAGCAGCAGCAGCAGCCCCGGGTGAGACGCGCTCCTCCGCCGCATCTTCACCGCAAACTGCGCGCTCAGCTTCAACGAGACGCACGATCCTCCGGCCCGCGTGTCCTCAGATGGGAGCGGGGAGCTCAGACCGCATCAGAGAGGACGGGGAAGGAAGCCACCGACGCTGCCGCACGCGTGCGTAATTCTCCGCGCGCCTCTCCAGCGCTCAGTCTTTGTAGTAATCCCTCGTGAAGAGCATTTCCCTGGTTGCGCACGTGTCCGGTGACGGTTCTCCGTTAACGCGTCCGCCTGAGAGTGTGAAAGTGTTCCAGCCCAAGGAGCGGAGAGTGCGGCATGTCCACACGGCGCGGAGGTCCTCCTCTGCTGGGGTGACATGAGTCAGTGTGAGGGTCCTCTGGTTACAGCCCAGTTTGGAGTGAAGGACCCCCCCCTCCCCCTGCCTGGATGACGCAGCGGAGGGAGGGTAAAGCTGAGGAGCAGGCAGCACAGGACAGAGACCGGTCCGGAGGGACAGAGACCGGTCCGGAGGGATAGAGACCAGTCCGGAGGGACAGAGACCAGTCCGGAGGGATAGAGACCAGTTCGGAGGGATAGAGACCAGTCCGGAGGGATAGAGACCGGTCCGGAGGGACAGAGACCAGTCCGGAGGGATAGAGACCAGTCCGGAGGGACAGAGACCAGTCCGGAGGGATAGAGACCAGTCCGGAGGGACAGAGACCAGTCCGGAGGGATAGAGACCAGTCCGGAGGCACAGAGACCAGTCCGGAGGGATAGAGACCAGTCCGGAGGAACAGAGACCAGTCCGGAGGGATAGAGACCAGTCCTGAGGGATAGAGACCAGTCCGGAGGGATAGAGACCAGTCCGGAGGCACAGAGACCAGTCCGGAGGGATAGAGACCGGTCCGGAGGGACAGAGACCGGTCCGGAGGGACAGAGACCAGTCCAGAGGGACAGAGACCAGTCAGGAGGGATAGAGACCAGTCCTGAGGGACAGAGACCAGTCAGGAGGGATAGAGACCAGTCCTGAGGGACAGAGACCAGTCCTGAGGGACAGAGACCAGTCCGGAGGGACAGAGACCAGTCCAGAGGGACAGAGACCAGTCCGGAGGGACAGAGACCAGTCCGGAGGGATAGAGACCGGTCCGGAGTGACAGAGACCCTCCTTTAATGGATTAGTTCAATCCATTCACACCATTGACCACTGTTGCTCCCCTGTGACGGGGCCGGTTGGAGCCACAGACTGTATAAAAAACAGACGTAGCGTCTCCATCAGGTCCGTTCTCTCAACTTGATCCAATCGTCCTCTCCTACAGGAGTCTCCATCTTGTCAGACTTTGACTCCGCCTCATTTCCTCTGACCAAAAAGGGCATGTATGTGACGTTGGGGGGAGGGGCGTACGTCCATCTGGCTGACGTTTACCTCCGAGGAGAAGTGAGGGCCAGAGGCTAGCTGTCACTCAAGAGGCCACGCCCCTAATTATTCATAAACTTTAACCTCCAATAAAATAAAAACTAGCCCCTCCCCCTCAGTGCTGGACAGGACGCCAGTCTATCACAGGACACATAGAGACGAACAGAGGCAGACAACCATTCACACCTACGGGTGATTTAGAGTCATCAATGAACCGAACACCTGCACGTCTTTGGACTGTGGGAGGAAACCGGAGAACCCGGAGAAAACCCACGCAGACACGGGGACAACATGCACACTCCACACAGAAGGGCCCCAGGGGACGATAGAGCAGCACCTCCCTCTGGCAGGGAGGATGAATTACAAACACACCTTCAAAACACACAACAAAGGCCCGTATGAGCCATGGTCATCACAAAATTCATAAAAACCCATGTTTGTGTAGAGAACAGGAGCTACTCTGTCAAACTTGTGATGTCATCAGGTATAAAGTCTTGTTTCTTTTACACCCATTCTATTGTAGTGTTGTTTTACATTACGCCCCTCCCCCCCAACGTCACATATATGCCCTTTTTGGTCAGAGGAAATGAGGCGGAGTCAAAGTACACGTTCAGCTTTTATCCAAAGCTGAGCGTGTCCTCAACCTCTTTTTACCAGTTCACTGTCTCTGGAGCGGCTCCACCCTGACACCCAGTCTTTGATTAGGGAGGGAGCTGTTGGTACTAATGCTTTAGACCGCCGTAGACCGCAGGAATGACATGTTTGGATTTTGAAAACGGGTAAAGTGTCCACAGATCACCGTGCACTGAAGCCTGACAGGGATCAGGTTTTTATCTTTTGTCTTTTGGACACTCGGGGGCAGCAGAAGACACTGCACAAACAACACTGACACCTTCTTTTAAAGTCATGGTGAACATGGTAAACAGGCGCCTAGTTACACATTGGCCAGTTACAGAGCAGCATTAGCATCCATTAGGAGTCATCACTAATATATTAATGTCAATCATTATCAGTTTATCAGTATTCTCTTTCTTTTAGCTCTGATTTTGTCTCTACTCACTTTAGCTGTTAAATGTTCCTCTGTGTTCACCAGCGAGTCTCTGAACTGTGTCTCTGTGCTGTTTGATGCTGTGCAGGTAGGGAACAGTCGCCTGGCTGCAACCAGCAGCGGCGTGCACAGACATTTTGAAGGGCAGGGGCAAAAAGGAAAAAAACGGGCACCTATAGCGCATCCTCACCACTGAAGAGGGCACTTTAGCACACGTTTTGGCCCCTAGAGGTCACTTTAGCACACTTTTTGGCTCCTAGAGGGCACTTTAGCACACGTTTTGGCTCCTAAACGGCACTTTAGCACACGTTTTGGCCCTTAGAGGTCACTTTAGCACACGTTTTGGCCCCTAGAGGACACTCTAGCACACGTTTTGGCCCCTAGAGGGCACTCTAGCACACGTTTTGGCTCCTAGAGGGCACTTTAGCACACGCTTTGGTCCCTAGAGGGCACTCTAGCGCACGTTTTGGCCCTTAGAGGTCACTTTAGCACACTTTTTGGCTCCTAGAGGGCACTTTAGCACATGTTTTGGCTCCTAGAGGACACTTTAGCACACGTTCTAGCTCCTAGAGGGCACTTTAGCACACGTTTTGGCCCCTAGAGGACACTTTAGCACACTTTTTGGCTCCTAGAGGGCACTTTAGCACATGTTTTGGCTCCTAGAGGACACCTTAGCACACGTTTTGGCTCCTAAACGGCACTTTAGCACACGTTTTGGCCCTTAGAGGTCACTTTAGCACACGTTTTGGCCCCTAGAGGACACTCTAGCACACGTTTTGGCCCCTAGAGGGCACTCTAGCACACGTTTTGGCTCCTAGAGGGCACTTTAGCACACGTTTTGGTCCCTAGAGGGCACTCTAGCACACGTTTTGGCCCTTAGAGGTCACTTTAGCACACTTTTTGGCTCCTAGAGGGCACTTTAGCACATGTTTTGGCTCCTAGAGGACACTTTAGCACACGTTCTAGCTCCTAGAGGGCACTTTAGCAAATGTTTTGGCTCCTAGAGGGCACTTTAGCACATGTTTTAGCTCCTAGAGAGCACTTTAGCACATGTTTTGGGTCCTAGAGGGCACTTTAGCACATGTTTTGGCTCCTAGAGGGCACTTTAGCACACGTTTTGGCTCCTAGAGGGCACTTTAGCACACGTTTTGGCTCCTAGTGGACACTTTAACACACGTTTATGCTCCTAGAGGACACTTTAGCACACGTTTATGCTCCTAGAGAGCACTTTAGCACATGTTTTGGGTCCTAGAGGGCACTTTAGCACACGTTTTGGCTCCTAGAGGGCACTCTAGCACACGTTTTGGCTCCTAGAGGGCACTTTAGCACACGTTTTGGTCCCTAGAGGGCACTCTAGCACACGTTTTGGCCCTTAGAGGTCACTTTAGCACACTTTTTGGCTCCTAGAGGGCACTTTAGCACATGTTTTGGCTCCTAGAGGACACTTTAGCACACGTTCTAGCTCCTAGAGGGCACTTTAGCAAATGTTTTGGCTCCTAGAGGGCACTTTAGCACATGTTTTAGCTCCTAGAGAGCACTTTAGCACATGTTTTGGGTCCTAGAGGGCACTTTAGCACATGTTTTGGCTCCTAGAGGGCACTTTAGCACACGTTTTGGCTCCTAGAGGGCACTTTAGCACACGTTTTGGCTCCTAGTGGACACTTTAACACACGTTTATGCTCCTAGAGGACACTTTAGCACACGTTTATGCTCCTAGAGAGCACTTTAGCACATGTTTTGGGTCCTAGAGGGCACTTTAGCACACGTTTTGGCTCCTAGAGAGCACTTTAGCACACGTTTTGGCTCCTAGAGAGCACTTTAGCACACGTTTTGGGATACGATGAATTGTGATGATGAATCACGACCATATATAAAAGAATCAGGTTTGCATTCACATGTAGGTCAGTTCTCTTGCTTTATGTTGAATCGGGGAACGAGGTATAACTCTGTAAATGTTAAATTTGCATTTGTTGCCTGCAGGTGGAGAGCGGCACACGGTCCCGAGCCCGTGTGCGGCGTGATGACTCATCAGAATTTCAGGGGAAAATGTGAAGAGAGATGCGTCTCTGGGTGATCAGAACTCATGTCAGAAGAGCTGAAACGGAGCTCAGCACGGGAACCGTCAACGGCAGGGTGAAGATTTGTACTTCACACACACACACACACACACACACGGGGACACACACACACACACACACACACATAAAAGAGGAAGTGCGGAGGAACTTTCATTTGAAAAAGAAACAGTCTCAACATCTGGAAGCTCTTTCACCCCTTGACCCCATCCCCCGCTCCACTCCCTCTCTCCGCCTCCTCCACCTCACTGCAGGTCTTCTAGAGCCGCGTCTGGAAAGAGTTAAGTGTGTATGCATGTTGGTTTATGCGTGTGTACACTCACACACACACACACACACACACACACACAGGAAGGCCGGGTTTAGCGTGTGACCTCCAAACACAGAGACCAAGTGGTTGGAAGTGGCACTGCAGTCCGACTCAAAGACATCATTTCATTTTTAATTCTCAGCGTCCTGCCCGTCATCGTCGCAGCGCCTCTCCGCGGAGCGTGGTGTCTGTGAGGTAACACGGACACTACACAACACTGAGGGGGTGAAATGTTTTGGACCATGCTAGTTTTTATTTTATGGAGGTTACAGTTTAGGAATAATTAGGGGCGTGGCCTCTTGAGTGACAGCTAGCCTCTGGCCCTCACTTCTCCTCGGAGGCTAGTTGTCAGGATTAGCATCATTAGCATGCTAACTCCATCATCTCGACCTGGACTGCGGTCGTTCGTGTGGAGGGGCTGGCATAAGGGCACTTTAGCACACATTTTGGCTCCTAGAGTGCACTTTAGCACACTTTAGCACATGTTTTGGCTCCTAGAGGGCACTTTAGCACACGTTGTGGCTCCTAGAGGGCACTTTAGCACATGTTTTGGCTCCTAGAGGGCACTTTAGCACATGTTTTGGCTCCTAGAGGGCACTTTAGCACACGTTGTGGCTCCTAGAGGGCACTTTAGCACACGTTTATGCTCCTAGAGGACACTTTAGCACACGTTTTGGCTCCTAGAGGACACTTTAGCACATGTTTTGGCTCCTAGAGGGCACTTTAGCACATGTTTCGGCTCCTAGAGGACACTTTAGCACACGTTTAGGCTTCTAGAGGTCACTTTAGCACATGTTGTTCAACGATTTGTGTCTAAGTCCAGAGACGAGGATGAGGAACACTTGGAAAGGTTGGGTGTACAGCAGCAGTGGTATGAATATGAGGACAGTAAATATTTGCCCGTGTGTGACGGTGGTGTGTGTGTACCTAGTGTGTGTGTGTGCGTGTGTGTGTGTGTGTGTGTGTGTGTGTGTGAGTGTGTTGACCTACAGTACGCATGTATGTTCAGAGGACCTCACCAAAGAGTCGGGACGTGTGGCCTCCAGGTAATTGCTCCCATATTTGCCAGGTTTGTGGTCTGGGTTAAATGTTGTACCTGGTGTGTGTGTGTGTGTGCGCGTGTGTGTGTGTGTGTGCGTGTGTGCGTGTGTGTGTGTGGAAGCCATCACTCTTCTTTAATGAGTGGTGAAATGGAGAGGAAGAAGGAAAAAAATGTCCTATTTGACTCTTTTTTCCTTCCTGGAAAAGCTGGAGTGTGAGCCATCAAAGGCTGATAATTCAAGGGCAGAGCAGTGTGTGTGTGTGTGTGTGTGTGTGTGTGAGTGTGTGTGTGTGTGTGTGTGTGTAGTGGAAATTGAACCCACATGTCTTGCACGCTCATCACATATTACCCCACACTATGTCTCAGTATATTGCACCATAATAAAGGCGATGATAAATAAATATTTTCTTCTGTTACACGACATCGTGTTTATGGTTATTTTCACAAATCGTCGCTTTGTTCTGGTGAAATGCAGCTGAACGTGGCAAAGACGAAAGACACGGTGGTGGACTTTAGGAGGAACAAGCCCCCGCCCTCTCCAGTCTGCACTGGTGGGACGGACATCAACATGGTGGACTCCTACAGGTACCTGGGTGTGGTGCTGGACAACAAACGGGAGTGGACCACAAACACACAGGCGGTCTACAAGAAGGGCCTGAGCCGGCTTCACTTCCTGAGGAGGCTCAGGTCCTTCAACGTCTGACACCAGGTGCTTCAGATGTTCTATCAGTCTGTTGTCGCGAGCACCATCTTCTTCTTCTTCTGTGGTTTCCTGGGGCGCGGGCATCAAAGCAAAAGACGCAAACACACTGAACACACTCATAAAGAAGGCCGGGATAAATAAAGTTATCAATCTATCTATCTACCTACCTGCCTGCCTGCCTGCCTGCCTGCCTGCCTGCCTGCCTGCCTGCCTGCCCGCCCGCCCGTCCGTCCGTCCGTCCGTCCGTCCACCTACCTACCTACCTACCTATCCACCCACCCACCCATCTATCTATCTATCTATCTATCTATCTATCTATCTATCTATCTATCTATCTATCTATCTATCTATCTATCTATCCGTCTAAATCAGGAATATTTCCACCACAAAGGAATCAAAATGGCCGTCTTTGGTTCCCCTGTGGAGATGTTGGTGCGTTTTAAAGGATCAGAAGCTGGAACATCGTGAAACACTGATGTATTCACACACAACACAACAGAAATCATGAACACCAGCATGTGTTTGTGCAAAAGCTCGACTCAAACAGTGCAAAATAAGAAGTTTATCTGCAGCAGAGAGTCGTTGGGGTTGGACTAGCGTGCACTGCCACCTGCTGGCACGCTGTGGTAACTGTCTGTCATAGACGTGGAAGAGTAAATCCACCAGTTTTAGGCAAAACTGTCAGAATGAAAGAAGAATCACTTTATTTTACCCGCAACGGGGAAATAAATTTTTTTCACTCTTATTATTAATCATCACACACACACACACACACACACACACACACACAGACACACACACACAGGACCTATATACATGCAACTAATGGAGAGATGTTAGAGCGAGGGGGCTGCCAGTGGATCAGCGCCCCGAGCAGTTGGGGTTTCAGTGCCTTGCTCGACAGGAGATGAACTGGCACCTCTCCAGCCACCAGTCCACACTCCATACATGGTCCACACTGGGACTTGAACCAGCGACCCTACGGTTCCCAGCCTATGGACTCCGCCCCATGTGATTTTAAAGTGTGGAGCTCTGTATAAAGAGATTTTACTGCCTTTAAACAATCAAACCAGTTTGAGTTCCATGGATAAAACATTTCATATGTGAGGAAACATCACACACGTTATATTTTTAAACACTCAGAGCATATTTATTTATATTTATTTTAATGTTGAACAACAGAATGTTATTTCAGGTCATATTCCTCAACTAGGATTTGGATTTCTGCACTTATTGTTATTGTTATTAGGGCAGGGACGTCAAAGTCAAACACATCAGAGGCCAAAAAAATAATTTGCTACGAGCCGAGGGCCGGACTGGTTCAAAGTTTATTAAAACACATTAAAATTATTGCATATAATCTATTGAACCAAGACCTAACACAGTGTACCGTATTTTATTTAATAATTAATTGGTGTTTGGGCCGGTTCTGATAGTAATCAAATATCATCCCGGGGGGCCGAGATCATTCATCCGCGGGCCGGCTCTGACCCACGCTAGAGGTCCTTGAACTCCTTCACTTGGGGTCAGGACTCATTCCCCACCTGGAGTAACAACCCATGTAATGAAAGCTGCCTGAAACAAATGAATAAATGAAATGAAATGAAAATGAAATAGAGTCTTTTGAGTCCGTGGTGGAGAGGAGAACTCTGAACAAACTGTGATCCATCATAGACGATGATCAGCTCCCTCTCCGTCACACAGGGGTCAGACAGCGGAGCTGGAGCCGCCTGTGTGAGAAGCTGCTCCGCTGTCTGACCCCTGTGTGACGGAGAGGGAGCTGATCATCGTCAAAGGGACAGATACAGGAAATCTCTCCTGCCACATGCATCACAATAACACTGTACAACAACAGTTCAACAATTCAGAACAATACAACCAGATTATTCTCATCAGTCCACTGCACCTTAGATTATTAGATGTTAACATTTGCACTACAAGTACTCAGCTTATTTATACATTTTGTTTTTAGCTATCTTTTATATTGTATTTCTGTATCCAGTTCACTTCTATTTAAAGTGCCAGATCATAACCACAGTGATCTCAGGACACTTTACAGAGTAGGTAAAGACCACACTCTATGACTTATTTATGATTTACAGACAATTCCCCCGTAGAGTACGGTGGCGTTGAAAACCTTCACTATAACAGACAGGAACGTCAGACAGACCCAGCTCTGTGGAGGACGCACATCTGTCTGCACCGGAGAGAGGAAGAGAAGGAGAGAGAGAGAGAGAGAAAAGACGGACAGATGGACAGAGAGACAAGCAACCAAAGAGTAACAGTAACTATAATAATATCTATAGTAATGTGAATATGACTTATTAATACAGCAGAATAGTAGAAACAAGCACATCTAAGGTGAAAGCAATAGATAATGCCTAAGAGCCTTTTTGTGTTTTCCTTTACACAAATAAAGGTGCAGGAGTCCCACCCCCTGCAGGTCACTCTCACAGCACTGGGCAGCTCCTTCAGCAACACACTGATGCACCCTAAGTGTGCGAAGGAGAGGTACCGCAGCTCCTTTAGCAACACACTGATGCACCCTAAGTGTGTGAAGGAGAGGTACCACAGCTCCTTTAGCAACAGACTGATGCACCCTAAGTGAGTGAAGGAGAGGTACCGCAGCTCCTTTAGCAACACACTGATGCACCCTAAGTGTGCGAAGGAGAGGTACCGCAGCTCCTTCAGCAACAGACTGATGCACCCTAAGTGAGTGAAGGAGAGGTACCACAGCTCCTTCAGCAACAGACTGATGCACCCTAAGTGTGCGAAGGAGAGGTACCGCAGCTCCTTCAGCAACAGACTGATGCACCCTAAGTGTGTGAAGGAGAGGTACCGCAGCTCCTTCAGCAACAGACTGATGCACCCTAAGTGTGTGAAGGAGAGGTACCGCAGCTCCTTCAGCAACAGACTGATGCACCCTAAGTGTGTGAAGGAGAGGTACCGCAGGTCCTTCAGCAACAGACTGATGCACCCTAAGTGTGTGAAGGAGAGGTACCGCAGGTCCTTCAGCAACAGACTGATGCACCCTAAGTGTGTGAAGGAGAGGTACCGCAGGTCCTTCAGCAACAGACTGATGCACCCTAAGTGTGCGAAGGAGAGGTACCGCAGCTCCTTCAGCAACAGACTGATGCACCCTAAGTGTGCGAAGGAGAGGTACCGCAGCTCCTTCAGCAACACACTGATGCACCCTAAGTGTGTGAAGGAGAGGTACCGCAGGTCCTTCAGCAACAGACTGATGCACCCTAAGTGTGCGAAGGAGAGGTACCGCAGCTCCTTCAGCAACAGACTGATGCACCCTAAGTGTGTGAAGGAGAGGTACCGCAGGTCCTTCCTTCCTGCTGCTGTCAGACTTTACTATCAGCACTACTGACCTCCTCCTGTACCCTGCACTGTGCAACACGCCTGTACTATGGGCACTTCTGTTTATTTGGTCATATTTAATCATATTTATTCACTCCATATTATATTATTACAAAACAAACAAACAAGAACAACTGGACTATATCATGTGAATATGTACATATGTCTATTTTCCATTTCTTCCCTTTTTAAATTTAAATTTATTGTTTATTTCTGCCATTTTTTACCTTATTTTGTAATATTTTGTTGCTGCTTTAACAAAAGAATTTCCCCGTCTGCATTAAACATTAAAGGTTTTCTGATTCTGAAAGACATTTCCATCAAAACCTTGTGTAAAAATTGGTGTATAAAAATTCCCCAGAATGCCTGAAATGAAGTGTTTGACTCAACATTTCCTGATGAATCTGGGCCCTTTTAACATTTCTGCACGTCCCTGCTTGTAACCACACTTTTGGCAGTCTGAACACAAATATTATACTTTAGTGCATTGTGTGTGTTTTGTATAAAAACTTAATATAAAAACTATCTATTGCTGTCACATGCATGTAGAAGAGTAATGAGTACAATATCTCTGTAGCTTGAGAACCCAAGTGAGTATCACTGCTTTGATGTGTGTGTGTGTGTAAAGCTGCTGTTACGCTGCAATTCCCAGCTTTGGGATCAATAAAGTATTTCTATTCTCTTCTCTGACTGAAGAGCCCTGACTGCTCATCATTTACACGGCTGCATTACTGATCTCACCCACCAGGTGACACCAGATCACCATCAAATGGACTCTGGACAGGAACGATGATGTCTGTGGTGTTAGTCAGATCATGTGCCCTTTGGCTCATAAGTGCTAATCCATAAATGTTACTTGTACATGTTGGTGACTTCCTGTTCTGTCCATTCAGCACATTCTTGCAGTGTGTGTGTGTGTGTGTGTGTGTGTGTGTGAGGCCGAACTCTTTGACCACGGCTCAAGTCTGAGAATATTTCAGTCCCTTTGACAGATGCAGCAAAGGGTCACGTACTT
Source organism: Echiichthys vipera (assembly GCF_963691815.1). Classification (NCBI taxonomy): domain Eukaryota; kingdom Metazoa; phylum Chordata; class Actinopteri; order Perciformes; family Trachinidae; genus Echiichthys; species Echiichthys vipera. The sequence goes on along the minus strand of NC_139837.1, from coordinate 1,904,762 downwards.
CACTAAAGGTTGAATCTGTAGAATCTTTATTAAAAAAACTATATTTAAAAGAAAATAATAAATTTTGAGAGGAACAGGATGAAAGTTTTGCTTTTCCATAAAAAAATAATTAATATTTAAACATTTTTCCACAGGTTTGACAATGACTTTCTGTCCCGTTGTGTTTCCATTGTAGCAGCCAATAGCGTTGGGCGTTGCTGGTTGCCAGGGTTGTCTGTTGTTGGGTGCAGCTACTGTAGGCTGGCACTGGGTGAAATGGAGTTAGCCAATCCTGCAGCTGCTTCTTTGTCCCAGCAGCTGAGTGAGCGGAGACGGGCATCAACCAGAGTCACTATAGGCCGAGCATTCACTCCATGGACTGAGAGAAAGGAGAGGAACGCCATTCAAACGCACGCCCACATGGCTACGCTGCTCCTGGATGCTAACATCACTTTCATCTGCACTTAGCTGCAACGGCTAACGCTACTGGGCCGGGTCTGACCAACCTGGCAACCCCACTGCTGGAGTAAGCCTGGGAGAAGATTGCGTGCACGGGTGGACATGTTTGTGTTTGTGTCCATAGCATAGACTGTACGTAACGATGGACAACGCTGCTCCACTTCCACCAACCGTACGAATGTAGGTGTCACGTAATGGAAACAGCATCAAATAAAGTGTCAAAACCAAACGTATCAGATAAAACTGACGCTTGAAAAAACTTCATCTCTGGGAAAAAAACAATGATCGGAGGTGAGTTTGGAGTTTTGAGTTTGGCCCCCGTCCCGTTTGCTAACATGGACTTATTACCTCCACTGCAGCCAGCTACCAGGGGGAGATCCAGATGTTTTGGCCTCACATTCAGGGAGCTGTCAGGCCGTTCATCGTTATATACGGTCCACGGCCCGCAGCTCATCTCACACACTACCGGACCCATCAGCACATTCAGGACTGTGTGCTCAAGGACCTCTCATGGTTTCCATGTTTTATACCGTCATTGACCGCTGACTCTTCATGCGATCAACGATGACTTCATATCAGAAGGCATTTCCGCCACTCGTCCGTTGTCTTGTCACAAACGGGGCCGCACGGCCATGACAAAGCAAGGAGATGCACACATTCAATTCAATTCAAAGTGCCCTCTAGGAACCAAAACATGTGCTAAAGTGTCCTCTAGGAGCCAAAACTAGTGTTAAAGTGCCCTCTAGGAGCCTATAAGTGTGCTAAAGTATCCTCTAGGAGCCAAAACTAGTGCTTAAGTGTCCTCTAGGAGCCAAAACTAGTGCTTAAGTGTCCTCTAGGAGCCAAAACGTGGGCTAAAGTGTCCTCTAGGAGCCACAACGTGTGCTGAAGTGGCATCGTCTGGACCCATCAGCCGTGTGCCTATTCAGCACTGTGTGCTCAAGGACCTCACGTGGTTTCTGTGTTTTATACCGTCATTGACCGCTGACTCTTCATGCGATCAACGATGACTTCATATCAGAAGGCATTTCCGCCTCTCGTCCGTTGTCTTGTCACAAACGGGGTCGCGCGGCCATGACAAAACAAGGAGATGCACACGAGACAATTAACTAATTATTTATTTAAGGGAAAGTAACAAACTAAACTAATCACGGCGTGTGTAGTCAGTGGACTCAGTGGTGTAGGTGAATGCATGAGTGGAGAAGTGTGTGTGTGTGTGTGTGTGTGTGTGTGTGTAATGTTGTAGGAAGGATGAACAGAAACAAACGCCAAACAAAAGGTGACCAAGGAGAGCCACCCTGACTGAGCTGCAGGAGACAGTTAAGAGCACCCAGACTCTCACAGCCCAGGTGATGCCAACGCTGCTGACGACCCTGCTGATGTCGTCACACAAGACACACCTCGACACACTTTGGCCTTTGTCGTGGGTCAAAAACTGACATCCATCCATCTCCGTGCATCGGCAGATTAATTGCACACACGTGATGTTATGATCCACTGAAGTTAGACACGTTACGAGGTGATTAATCCTCCTTTTGTGAGCTTTGTCACCGTTTGACTTTAGGGCTTCTACAGCAGTGGGAGAAGAAGGTGTTGTGAGGGTGGAGGGATACACAGGACTGTATGGGCCGGGTCTAATGTACACATGACTCTAATGATGGCGTCCACATCCCGTGTCAAACCGAAAACAGAGAGGACAGACTGGATTCTTGGGGGACTATAAAGCGGCGGTGTCAGCAAGTGTCAGCATAGCTTTCAGGTGAGCGGTGTGACATCAGGCACCACAGCGAGAGAGCAGAGCGCTGACAGTTTAAGTACACGGTGGACATAAAAAAATGTGTGTGTGTCATGTGAGCGTAGCGGCACACTCTAGCTGATTGCCTGAACTAACGGGCAGGCTTCAGTCCATTTCATTTGGAGGTCTAAAAATATCCTCCGAGCGCAGCGTTACTTGTTGCCAACTTCATTTGCTAATTGGTGAAGTGGAATCAAACATGTTCGTCGTGGCTGTTTGGAATTTTAAAATGTCCGTTTATGTTTGTAATGTGAGGCTGAGCTGAACACACAGTCTTTCCACAGTTAGCTGTATCTGTTAAAGGGATAGTTTGGATTTTTTTAAGTGTGGTTGTATGATGTAATTATCCATAGTCAGAGTGTTTCCTACAGTAGATGGCAGTTGGAGCACCTCCAGTTTGGAGAAGCAGGTTGGTTGAAAAATGCGTACTAAAGTGGCCCCTGGGAGCTAAAGCATGTGATAAAGTGTCCTCTAGGAGCCAAAACATGTGCTAAAGTCTCCTCTAGGAGCCAAAACATGTGTTAAAGTGCCCTCTAGGAACCAAAACATGTGCTAAAGTGTCCTCTAGGAGCCAAAACATGTGCTAAAGTGTCCTCTAGGAACCAAAACATGTGCTAAAGTGTCCTCTAGGAGCCAAAACATGTGCTAAAGTGTCCTCTAGGAACCAAAACATGTGCTAAAGTGTCCTCTAGGAGCCAAAACATGTGCTAAAGTGCCCTCTAGGAGCCAACACGTGTGCTAAAGTGTCCTCTTGGAAACCAAAACGTGTGCTTAAGTGCCCTCTAGGAGCCAAAACATGTGCTAAAGTGTCCTCTAGGAGCCAAAAATAGTGCTAAAGTGCCCTCTAGGAGCCAACACGTGTGCTAAAGTGTCCTCTAGGAGTCAGAACATGTGCTAAAACTAGTATAATCGAAAGATTACTCAAGTATCAAAACAGTTGTTGGTTGCAGCCCTGCGTTGAACTTGCCAAGATGGCGTCTACGGAGGCTATGGATTACTCAGGGAGAGCTCAGGCTTTGATTAAGACTCATAAAACGGTAACGGCGTTGTTTACTTTGCAGAAAGCAGGTGCAAGAGGGTTAAATGTGACCCTTAAACCACCGCCTCGAGCTTGTAGTTTCCACTATGACAGTTATCATTAATCTCTTATCTCACACCACCTCCCTTATCATTATGCTTTTTCTGCCTATTAATTAACTACCATGCACACTATTACAATACCCGTAAAACACCGTGTGGGGAAATGAGGGTTGATGGAGTGATTAACATTAACATGCCATGCAGACGCTCTCATACGACCGGGCTGCTGCTCTTTAATGTCAGGAGCTCTGGAAACGAGGTCACAGGTACAATCCAGACACAAGCTACCGTGACATCACCAGTTGGTTCGGGGAACTACTGTTTTGAAACCTGGAGTTTGGCATTTTGTCCGTCACCATCTTGATTTTTAAAAATTGGATACGACCACATTTGTTAGCAAGATGCATTTTAAGGCGACAACAATGTTGGGTTCAGGATCATCTGGTAAGGATGAACCCTGGGCGCCTCCCTAGGGAGGTGTTCCAGGCACGTCCAGCTGGGAGGAGGCCTCGGGGAAGACCCAGGACCAGGTGGAGAGGTTAGATCTCCACACTGGCCTGGGAACGCCTCAGGATCCCCCAGTTAGAGCTGGTTAATGTGGCCCGGGAAAGGGAAGTTTGGGGTCCCCTGCTAAAGCTGCTGCCCCTGAGACCTGATCCAGGATCAGAGGCTGAAGATGAGATTATGGAGCAAAAACACACACAGGAGGGTCCACAGAGTGTCACGGATGTGTGGCTTAACCTGTTCCCTTGTTATTGGCTTGTAACTCTGCAGGTTCACTGTTATCTGGCTAGCTATAGAGTTGTGAGGGAACAGTTTGATACAGGCTAACGTTAGCTAACACGGCGTAATGTTACACGGAGCATTGACAGAGGGGGAGATTTGGTCGATGAAAAGATTCAAAAACAGTCGACAAGACACACAAAAACTCCGAGGTCTACGGAAAGATCTGGAAACAAAGCCACGCATCGCCATGACGTCATCAATGCGTGTGACGTGTTACGGCGTGATGACGTATAGGCAGCAAGAAGCATTCTCCGAGGCCCAGGTAGTGTGAGTACAAACGGGCCTGGAGGGGGGGACAAGGACCCTAAAGCACGGGGCACGGGACGGACGCACAGTGGGAGGGCGCCCTTAGACTTGAAGAAGCTCGTGGAGGTGGTTTGGACATCTGGAGTTGGAGATGCAGACACATCCAAGTGGAGGGGGACCCAGGGGCAGACCCAGAACACGCCGAAGGAATTTCATATCAGAACTCGTCACGATCTTCATTCTCTTTCCACGGTTCAGGCAAACTTTAAATGTGTCGCTCCAACATCAGTCAGGCTGTCAGAACAGCAACAGTGTCTGTGTGTTTAGCTTCTGTTTGCACATTTAGGGCCACGGTTCAAGCCTATGCAAACACGACGTTAGCGTTGCAGATACAGATACTCAGCAGAGGGACTGAGAAGCATTTCATGACCTGAAAGAGGACCACGTTCGTATGTGATCCTTCTTTCTAAGCACCACATTCTCGCTGTTCTCCGCCGTCTTCAAAAGAAACGGACAAAATAACACGGGGAGGGAAAAGTGGGCCGAGTGCTCGAGCGTGCACCTGGGACTCCCAGAAGGTGTTAAAACACCAGGAGCCCTCTCCCACAAAGCCAAGGAGGGATCATATTAGGCTAGCAGGTGCAAGCTTCACATTAAAGCGAGGGCTACGGCTTCCCTAATAAATGCCTTTATGACTGCATCTGTTTTTAAGTCCTGCGGTGGTAATGTCAGGGAGAGGGAGGAATGCTTTACGGGGTAGCAAACACTCCGCGTGCTACAGGAACACTACAAAGACTATGGAGACGAGTGGAAGGAGTCGAGATATTGTATTCTAATCCAGTGCTCTGAGGCAATCTGGACGTATACTAACAACGTGCAGCTTTTGCCCTTCGATAGAAAGCAGACAGTAAAAGTTGAAGGGTGCAGCGTATCCAGATGTGAGGCCTAGAGCTGACAAACATGCTGACATGACGGGAAAACTTTGGATTCAGCCATAGAAGACACTCTGAAGACTGTACACGGTGACAGACAGCGTTGAATGCTGGCTTTACATTTCACAAGTACTGTTTTCTGTCAGGGCGTCTTTATGATCTTGACACTTTCCCAGCCGCACTTGAAGGCATCTTCGTTTCCCAGCAGCTGGACAGAGAAAGAAAAGATGAAGGGACTTGGCTTTGTGCTAGAGCTTGTTGCAGGAAATACAACTCCAGTAAAGTCTAATTATATCAGTTCAATTTTAGGCGGAGGTCTTAGGCAGTGTCCTCATTAAGGACCTTGATGCCCTGAGGGTAGAGGATCTAAGAGCGCCCTCCCACTGTGCCTCCGTCCCGTGCCCCGTGCTTTAGGGTCCTTGTCCCCCCCTCCAGGCCCGTTTGTACTCACACTACCTGGGCCTCGGAGAATGCTTCTTGCTGCCTATACGTCATCACGCCGTAACACGTCACACGCATTGATGACGTCATGGCGATGCGTGGCTTTGTTTCCAGATCTTTCCGTAGACCTCGGAGTTTTTGTGCGTCTTGTCGACTGTTTTTGAATCTTTTCATCGACCAAATCTGCAGTAAACACTCCACCTCCGCATCACACCAACGTGAACCTTTCACCGCCATTGTTTGAAATGTCCGCGCATGGCCCCTCCTTCTTTTTTCTACGTCCCAACAGGCGCACAGGAAATGACCTCAGAACCGCCGTAGGCCTCGTGCTCGTACACGTGCGCACGCTCGTGCTCGTACACGTGCAAACGTGCTTTACTAAAGCCCACCTCTCCCAAACGGGCCGTGGACGGCAAGTTGGCCGCAGTTATGCGTGGAGCGGGTGCACTCACACTGGTCAAACGCACTAGGCTTGACCCAAAAAAACCTGTTTTGACCCGGTGCGGAAGGACAGTGGGAGTGCGCCCTGGGTCTGAGTCTTTTTCGACTTGTTCGCACAGCAGTTTGAACCCACTGGAGCATTTCGATCAAAAACAACTGGAACATGAACAACTGTTTACATTGACATTTTAATGAGTTTCATCTTAATGTAAGGCTCTGGATGGACTTGAGTTCCCTCTGGTAAACAGTTTCATTGATGATGGCATGTTATATATGTGCATAGGACAAATTCAAACTTGTTGTTCAGGTTTAAGGTTTTTAGTTGCAGGCGAAAGCGTCATCCTTCAGTCGGACATCATTAAGAAACTGGTGGCACACTTTTAAATGAACCAGTGTGTCAATTCAAATACTTGAGCAGGGTATGTGTCAGACCGTGTGGTTTTCCAGCTGCTTGTAGTTTTTAATGAAGGTTTTTTTGATGCATCAGCCTTTTTGGAGTCATAAGTAATTAAGCAGAGCCAAAGAGGTTTCATAGATGACAAACAACGAGTGTTTATTCCTCTTGTAAAACTACATTTTCAGTGACATCATGGGCACTTCCTCACATCCCTTGCTGTTGTTTTGATACTTCATCGCGGACACATGTGGCCTGTCCACTCAAACCCCATGTTTGCGTTTATAGCAGCAACATTGCAGTTAAGTGACTCAGCGTGCGAGTCTGAGGTCATAGTTTAACCCAAGATCTCGGCTTGTGGTCCTGCTGCTGTTTGTGTTCAAGGGGTATTTTATGGCATCGCACCTGTTTGTTTGCTTAAGCTATGACTCATTTGCATCCGCGTTGCATCGTTATAGATCGTTGTTGGCCATCTTGCTCCAATTTGTTGTCGTTTGTAGTGATACACCACGGAATAACAATGCAGTCATCCCTGAGCTCGGGGGTTTTATTGCCTTAATCCATTAAAACTCAAAGAGAAAACTCTGGCGCCCGTCAATGAATGGTAAACTTTGGACAAGGGAAACGTACAGTATGTGTTTTATCATTGACGGTATTTCAAGATGGACGACGCGTCGCCACTGAAGCCAAAATATCCTGGGTACGGGCGCCGCCATGTTGTCCTTTTGGAGCCAGTCTTGACGGTTAGATTTGTTGTTGAGTATTTATTACTCTGCAACGGTGGTGTGGTGGTGGTTAGCACTGTCGTCTCACAGCAAGACGGTTCCTGGTTTGAATCCCGGCTGGGGCCCTTCTGTGTGGAGTTAGCATGTTGTCCCCGTGTCTGCGTGGGTTTTCTCCGGGTTCTCCGGTTTCCTCCCACAGTCCAAAGACGTGCAGGTGTTGGGTTCATTGATGACTCTAAATCACCCGTAGGTGTGAATGGTTGTCTGTCTCTGTTCGTCTCTATGTGTCCTGTGATAGACTGGCGTCCTGTCCAGGGTGGACCCCGCCTCACGCCCGATGTCAGCTGGGATCGGCTCCAGCCCCCACGCAACCCCGACAAAACCCTAGTGCGTGTACACCGTAAGACTAGTTGCTAGTGTGAGATCCTGGTACAATAGTGAGACGTCACCGTTACCGTGCCCCGTGCTTTAGGGTCCTTGTCCCCCCCTCCAGGCCCGTTTGTACTCACACTACCTGGGCCTCGGAGAATGCTTCTTGCTGCCTATACGTCATCACGCTGTATGACGTATAGGCACGAGCACGAAGCCCACGGCGGTTCTGAGGTAATTTCCTGTGCGCCTGTTGGGACGTAGAAAAAAGAAGGAGGGACCATGCGCGGACATTTCAAACAATGGCGGTGAAAGGTTCACGTTGGTGTGATGCAGAGGTGGAGTGTTTACTGCAGATTTGGTCGATGAAAAGATTCAAAAACAGTCGACAAGACGCACAAAAACTCCGAGGTCTACGGAAAGATCTGGAAACAAAGCCACGCATCGCCATGACGTCATCAATGCGTGTGACGTGTGACGGCGTGATGACGTATAGGCAGCAAGAAGCATTCTCCGAGGCCCAGGTAGTGTGAGTACAAACGGGCCTGGAGGGGGGGACAAGGACCCTAAAGCACGGGGCACGGGACGCACGCACAGTGGGAGGGCGCCCTTACTTCATACTTAATGACGTCTTCAGTCCTTGTGTTGGGCCTGTTGAGCACTTTGGTCGACTGTGGTTGTTTTAAATTTAGAGAGAGAGAGAGAGAGAGAGAGAGAGAGAGAGAGAGCAGCAGCGGTCGAGCGAGCCAGAGAGTGACTGAAAAGAGAGAGAGAGCGAGGACGAAGCTGTAAATCAGAGACGTAAAAAGTTATTTTCTGATCGTTTCACGGCAGTTATGTTCTGCACACACAAACACATAAACACACCTCCTGGAAGGGCCACGCCGACGTCTGTCGCCGTGTGTGTGTGTGTGTGTGTGTGTGTAAGTGTGTGTGTGGGCATGAAATACATGATCTGTATAATATAAATACTTTGGAGGGACATGAGGATATTTGTGTGTATATAATATGTATTATCCACTCATAGGCTTTATTATGTAGCTCTTTAATTGTGTATTAGCCCTACTTCACATAACATTTGTATTCTTGCACTATATATACAGTATATATATATAAAGTATATATATATATATCTATGCTATTGTGGATGTGTATGCATGTGTGTGATAATTAAAGGAAACAAAAACGTAGGCGATCCGTAGATTCTTGTCACATTGTACCGCGCTGTGAAGTGAATTAAAGTTAATTCATAATGAACGCTGTTATGTTCCTCTGAGAGAGATCATTAAATCCAGAGGTGTAACACAACAACAGACGGATGATGCAATGATGCAAATGACGGCTCCGAGGTAAGGATGTGTGTCAGACCTGGGCAGGAATGAGGACTCAGGTGCGGAGGTACGCAGGTTGATCTGGTGTTTATTCTCAAATCTTAAACGGGAAGCACTGAGCCGATGAAACATAAACCAAGTCGCTCCGATCAGGAGGAAAACAGGGTGGACAAAAAAATCAAAATCACTCTTAAGAGGAAAACGGAAAACACAAAAGCATGAGCATGAAGATGTGAACAAGGCTGAGGAACGGGCTGGAACTTTTCTACATGACGGATGAAATACTCTGTCAACGAGACAGGGGAAGACACGGACTATATACACATGAGGGGTGACACAAGAGGAAGAGCAAGTGACCTGGAACCAGAGGAGAGTTACCTTTCAAAATAAAACAGGAAATTCACAAGACAGAAACCCCAAAGACAGGACAGACCTCACGTCGCCGCCATGTTGTCATTTCTGAGCCAGTCTTGACTGTTGGATTTGTCATTCAGTATTTATTACTCTGTAACAACGGTGGTGTGGTGGTGGTTAGCACTGTCATCTCACAGCGAGAGGGTTCCTGGCTCGAATCCCGGCTGGGGCCCTTCTGTGTGGAGTTTGCATGTTGTCCCCGTGTCTGCGTGGGTTTTCTCCGGGTTCTCCGGTTTCCTCCCACAGTCCAAAGACGTGCAGGTGTTCGGTTCATTGATGACTCTAAATCACCCGTAGGTGTGAATGGTTGTCTGTCTCTGTTCGTCTCTATGTGTCCTGTGATAGACTGGCATCCTGTCCAGGGTGGACCACGCCTCACACCCGATGTCAACTGGGATCGGCTCCAGCCCCCCCCCCCCGCGACCCTGACAGGGACAAGAGGCTGAAGATGAATGAATGAATGAATGAACTGAACCAGTAATTCTTAAAAAGCGTAATAACATTTGTAGTATTAGAGCGTACTCACACTGTCCTCCCAGACCGCGACCCGGACTTTAGGGTACTTGTCCCCCCTCCCTCTCCCCCCCGCGCCCCAGCCCCGTTTGTACTCACACTGCCAGGGCCTCGGAGAATGCTTCTTGCTGCCTATACGTCATCACGCCGTAACACGTCACACGCATTGATGACGTCATAGCGATGCGTGGCTTTGTTTCCAGATCTTTCCGTAGACCTCGGAGTTTTTGTGCGTCTTGTCGACTGTTTTTGAATATTTTCATCGACCAAATCTGTAGTAAACACTCCACCTCCGCATCACACCAACGTGAACCTTTCACCGCCATTGTTGTTGTTGTTAAATGTCCGCGCATGGTCCCTCCTTCTTTTTTTCTATGTCGAACAGGCGGACATAACGCTACCGCCGTAGGGCTCGTGCTCGTGCTCGTACACGTGCAAACGGCTCCGCTAAAGCCCACCTCTTTCAAGCGGGCCGTTGACGGTCCGCTGGCCGCAGTTGAGCGCGGAGCGGGTCCACTCACACTGCTTAAAGGTACTAGGCTTTAGCTGAAAAAACGGTTTTGGCCGCGGCCTTAGTTTCTGCCCAGTCGTTTCTTCATGAAGGCGGTGAATCTGTGGAATATAGTCACATAAATCATCTGTCAGGTGAAATTTGTCCACAAACGTCGGTCTGTGGTGATTTAAGTGGTCTTGATAAACAGTGGCAGTGCACAATATTTGTTACAGGTGTTCCTTCCCATGCCCCCGCCTCCTTACATCTCCCACAAGCAATATGGAAACCATTAACCCCCCTATCCAAAAAAATCAGATGGACATTCCTGAGCCTCTCCTCAGGGTAAGTAAATACATTTTGATTCTGCTTCCACATTATGTGAAAACTCTGCTGACCAGCTGGTCTATCCATCCTGCAGGAGGAGGCGTGCTCCATCTCGGCGTCTCCTGTTTATTGAGGCATTAGTGCTGGAAATCATCTACGAGACAAACCCAGTCACTGTCAGGGTTATCAAAACCAGCCCTGCGTTACAGCGACGCCGGGCCGCACCGGTCAATCACATTTCATACGTGATAAAACACAGTGTGCTTTACGTAAAACTGACATAATAATTATTGTTTTAAACATGGGGAACATGAGGTTAACACACAAACCTACTTGGTTAGGGTTAGGAAAGGATCATGGGTGGGGAGAAAGCAAGTGTGACACGCGGGACGCCTGCTGTCTCCTGGGTGAAAATTTGTCCCATCCACGACCCCTACCTGCCCCCTGACGTGGAGTATGCGCTCTTAGGGCGTACTCACACTGTGTGTCCGTCCCGTGCCCCGTGCTTTAGGGTCCTTGTCCCCCCCTCCAGGCCCGTTTGTACTCACACTACCTGGGCCTCGGAGAATGCTTCTTGCTGCCTATACGTCATCACGCCGTAACACGTCACACGCATTGATGACGTCATGGCGATGCGTGGCTTTGTTTCCAGATCTTTCCGTAGACCTCTGAGTTTTTGTGCGTCTTGTCGACTGTTTTTGAATCTTTTCATCGACCAAATCTGCAGTAAACACTCCACCTCCGCATCACACCAACGTGAACCTTTCACCGCCATTGTTTGAAATGTCCGCGCATGGCCCCTCCTTCTTTTTTCTACGTCCCAACAGGCGCACAGGAAATGACCGCCGTAGGCCTCGTGCTCGTGCTCATACACGTGCTCGTACTCGTGCGCACGCTCGTGCTTCGTACATGTGCAAACACATTCTACAAAAAGCCCACCTCTCCCAATCGGGCTGTGGACGGCAAGCTGGCTGCTAGGTGCGGAGCGGTTGCACTCACACTGGTCAAACGCACTAGGCTTTAGCTAAAAAACCTGTTTTGTCCCGGTGCGGAAGGACAATGTGAGTGCGCCCTAAATGTAGTGGCGCGTGCACGACTGAACTGTGCTGAGTGGACACGATGATACAGGCGCTTTACATTTTTGCAAAACAAACAACAGGCTCTAGATGCACGCAGAGGAGCGTTTTTTTTTTCTAAAACCAGATGATTTCTGTTGTTCTATCGGAGCAGAGTGTCGGCTTCAGTGAATATGATCAAACTAATGTTGCAGACTGGGACTTTAATAAAGATATATCTTTGTTTCTGAAGGAAAAACAGGAGTGTAGCGTAGTGGAATAGCCCTTTATGACTTTGAATGCATGTTAGTGCTGTTGGTAAGTTATTCCTTTGTCTGCATCAGAGGAGAGAGCAGCAGCAAAGAGCCACAGGTGGGATTTGAACCTGGCTCGCAGCCGAGGACTGAGCCTGTACGGGGTCGATGAATGTAGACATCAAGTCATCAAAGCCTCCATGAACGTCCAAAGAGAAACTCATGGTTAGATTTTGATATCTCGTCTGTTTGGACTGGTTTCTGATCTCGATAATAATCAAAGTGTTTTTATTGATTTTTTCGTATTCAAACAGCATACAGCAAAACATCCCATTCAAAAAAAAGGACAGTAAACTCAAAACATACATTACAAAAAACAGGTCTAGACTGCAGACAAACAATAACAACACAGGTCACACTAATACCAGACACACACGAGGGGGGGGGGGGGGGGGTTATCGCAGCTGTTATGTTGGAACATATGAAAACTCGTGTTCAAAATAAAAAATAAAAGGCTGCCAGACCTTCAAGTATCTCTTAGTGTTGCCCTGCAAAGCAAATCTAAGACGCTCTAATTTAAGATGTGCCATCACCTCCTCTACCCACCGTTCATGAGATGGCGGGGTTGCCTTTATCCAGTTAAATAAAATCAGTCTTCTGGCCAGCAATGAAGAGAATGCTATTGCTTTCCTTTGAGCACTCGTGAGTTGTGCTACACCTGGTGCCACACCAAATATAGCTGTCAGAGGATCAGGCTCTATGTCTGTGTTGTAAATGGATGAAAAAGTTTCAAAAATTTTGAGCCAGAACTTTTTCAGCCTGGGACAACGCCAGAACATGTGACTTATGTTGGCTGGCACCTGTTTACATCGAGGGCAAGTCGGATCAGTACCCTGATAAATTCTTGCCAGTTTGTCCCTTGAGAAATGAAGTCGGTGTAGCACCTGAAACTGTGGTTTCTGATCTCGATGTTGATGCTAGAGGATATTAATGAAGCTGCATTGCTGTCTGTACGTCCACTTCCTGTTTTAAAGTAAGTCGCAGGATTAATCAAGACGCGTTAAACAAGAACCCCACTTATTGGAAATGCCTGGGCGTGGCTGCGATCATCTGGTCCTTCTGGTTACTACAGTTCACTCCTCCCTGGGAGAAGGCTTGGGAAAGGGAAATCAATGCTGTGCTGCCTGATAAAATATGGAGGACTGCCCATTTCCCATATTCATAGTTGTTCAATAAATAGCCGCCCCTGGTTGATTCAGTGTTTTCATTACTCTAAGGTCATGATACATCAATTTTACCCTCTCGGTGTCTCCAGTTCCTGACTAATGTAAATCAAATGATGGTACATTGTTGCATTTATTCTGGAAATGTCCGCTAATTCATCCATTCGGGTCAAGAATACTTTCTGGGGTTTATCACAGGACTCTCTCTCTTTCTCCTGACAGAGACTTGGCACCGTTCGGATGCTCAGAGGACTCTTTATTCATCCTCCCTCCACACATTCAAGCAGCTCTATCGATGGGCACGGTTAGAGCAAAGACAAGAAACATATTCTCAGACACCATCAAGTCCGCCGCGCTTCAGAAACTGGCTGCGTGAACTCGTTTTATTGTTATTCACACGGAGAAATTGCAAAAGAATCATTTCCCTTTCTGCAGTGAGCCTGTGAATGTGCTCATGCGTCCAGGTCGTCGTTCTCCTCAAAGCAACTTCAGTCCAAAGCAACTGGTTATTTGTCTAGGAAGACGTTTCACCTCTGATCCAAGAGGCTTCATCAGTTCATGTACGCATCTGACCAGGACCAGGACCAGGACCAGGACCAGGACCACAAAGTTTGCCGAAATCCACAGCAAATAAGTCTATGTAGACCCTAACACTACCCCCTGACCCTGACCCTAACACTACCCCCTGACCCTGACCCTAACACTACCCCCTGACCCTGACCCTAACACTACCCCCTGACCCTGATCCTGCCCCTACCCCCTAACCCTGACCCTAACACTACCCCCTAACCCTGACCCTAACACCACCCCCTAACCCTGACCCTAACACTACCCCTAACTCTGACCCTGACCCTACCCCCTAACCCTGACCCTAACACTACCCCCTATCCCTGACCCTGACCCTACCCCCTAACCCTGACCCTAACACTACCCCTAACTCTGACCCTGACCCTACCCCCTAACCCTGACCCTAACACCACCCGCTAACCCTGACCCTAACACTACCCCCTAACCCTGACCCTAACACTACCCCCTAACCCTGACCCTAACACTACCCCCTAACCCTGACCCTAACACTACCCCCTAACCCTGACCCTAACCTCTAGCCCAACAAAATGCTGAATTAAATCCGCAAAGACAACATTGGGAACATAGGCATGACCCTGTCTACACACACTGTGTTATATACATTCTGCAGCGGAGGCCAGGAGAGGGACCTGAGGCTGGCAGCTGTCCTGTGTGACGTCAGAAACTACTTCACACCTGCCAACAGTCATGATCTTTGCAGGTTCTGCCCATTTTTATCCCTCTCTCCCCCGCTGTGCCCCTGATTTGATACCGATATACAAATCAAATGGGTGTTTCTGTGTGGGACATATGCTCCGTCACGCATTACCATGCACTTCATGCTTAATTTCGTAGGACCTGGTATCCCAGTCTGCAGTGTGTACCGTCAAACGAGCCCGCGTGACTGCAAACGCTCCGATCTCTGCCCCAACACTGGATGAAACTAAACATCTACCACGCAGCACTCACTTGAGTTCTGGATGTTGTTATTGGTGGTTTTGGTGTCGCGGAGGTCCGCAGATTCCACCGATAGACGATACCTTTCGTTTTAGGTTCATAAAATCTCTTCTAATCTCATCTCATCTTCAGCCTCTTATCCGGGGTCGGGTCTCAGGGGCAGCAGCTCCAGCAGGGGACCCCAAACTTCCCTTTCCCGGGCCACATTAACCAGCTCTAACTGGGGGATCCTGAGGCGCTCCCAGGCCAGTGTGGAGATCTAATCTCTCCACCTGGTCCTGGGTCTTCCCCGAGGCCTCCTCCCAGCTGGACGTGCCTGGAACACCTCCCTAGGGAGGCGCCCAGGTTCATCCTTAGCAGATGATCCTGAACCACCTCAACTGGCTCCTTTCAACGCAAAGGAGCAGCGGCTCTACTCCGAGTTCCTCACGGATGCTGAACTTCTCCCCCTCTCTCTAAGGGAGACTCCACTTGGACCCGCGACCTGGTTCTTTGGGTCATGAATTCATAAAATGTACCCGTGAAAACATATTACAGTGTGCAGCCACGGGGCGTAGTAAAGTCTGCCCATCGGCACAAAGACTGTACATATGCACATGCACGTGAAAGACACACACCTCACACTCGAGCGTTCTGTTGGCTTTACATTTTGTACCTACTGTATATGTTTTAATATTAATGTGAGTTATACATTTAAGAACAATTCAAATTCATCTTATTCTCCTCCAGTAGTGTAGGGTAATGTGGGGGCAGGTCATTTGCCGATACCCCATTTACAGCTCAGTGTTGGCAGGTGTGCCAGTTTGCTGATTCAGCAGCGAGTCAGACTCAGAGCGGCCCGGGATCAGATCCCCAGTGCTGCGGTTTACGTTGGCTGAGAGTCTTCGGGCTGCATGCCATGTGTGCTTACGTACCCTATTGTATTGTCACTTGTAGGACTGAAAACCTTGACTGAATGCAGTTAATAGCAGCCTCGCTTTCAGGAGGTCGGAGCTGCAAAATGCTTCCAACTTTCAAATGTGAGTCCACATTTCAAAATCTCCGCAGTTGAAATTCAGGACCATGACAGACATTTCTATAGGGGAAAGTGCTTTCATGTGATCAAAGCACACAGCTAACTGGATCTGATCCACAGGTAGGCAAGATGTATTTGCAGAACTCTGCGGTTTTCCCCTCGCCTCATCTTCTGAGAGTCAACGGCATTGCATCTGGCACACAACGTTTCCATCTTTGTTCCATTTGCAGTCGTGTGTAAGATCAGACTTGGATGAAAGGTACATCGAGAAAACGAGAGCACGTGCATCCATACACAGCTACGGTAAATAGGGTCACTGGTTAAACTCTGTTAAAATAATATTTGGTGTTCTACGGAGGCGGCCTAATCAGAATAAATCAGAAATGCTGAGTGGTTCGCTGGAGAGGGTTCGCACCGAGCGTGTTCATGTCAGTCAACAAGGAGTTTAAGGATACAGTGTAACAGGCATCACGCTCATCATCATATGCATCCATCCATCTTCAACCACTTGTCCCTGTCAAGGTCGTGGGGGGCTGGAGCCGATCCCAGCTGACATCGGGCGTAAGGCGGCTCCCACAGGACACTTTAGCACACGTTTTGGCTCCTAGAGGACACTTTAGCACACGCTTTGGTGCCTAGAGGGCACTTGAGCACACGCTTATGCTCCTAGAGGGCACTTTGGCACATGTTTTGCCTCCTAGAGGACACTTTAGCACACGTTTTGGCACCTAGAGGACACTTTAGCACAGGTTTTGGCTCCTAGAGACACTTTAGCACACGTTTAGGCTCCTAGAGGGCACTTTAGCACACGTTTTGGCTCCTAGAGACACTTTAGCACACGTTTTGGCTCCTAGAGGACACTTTAGCACACGTTTTGGCTCCTAGAGGACACTTTAGCACATGTTTAGGCTCCTAGAGGACGCTTTAGCACATGTTTTGGCTCCTGGTTTCTTTGGTAGATTGAAGTGAAACAGAAGAGACTGTTGAGTGTGAACAACATGGAGGCTTCCATGGATGAGATGAGCAGCTATGGAGCAAGCCGCTCACTAACTCTTTGTTCTCTGGATCCTTCTGTTGAATATGGACCGGGCTCCTGAAATTGGGCCTTTGATCCGTAAATTCACGTTAAACACAAAGGGAAAATCTCCTTTACCCACATGTTGTTTCCTTTCTGAGCTTTGCCTCCACGCTGTTAGCACGTCACACGCTTCAGTCATCTGATTGGTTGGTTTGGCCCGTGTGTTGGTGACAGACAGATGGTTTATCCAATCAGAAACCAGGATTTTCACCCCTTCACAAAAGATCTTTAAACCAGAGTTCAGATGGATCTGCTGAGACCATGAGAATCACCCCATCTGGAGGTGAGGTTAGCAGCTATTGTGCATAGTTTAAATGTTTCAAAAGAAGGTTTATGGACATAATGTTGGAAACATGAGGGTTCTGCAGGACATGGTGTTGCATCAGAGATGGATATGCAAGAGATTGTGTAAAATGGACTCGTGTTGACTGATAAAGCAACAAAGAACAGATTTTATTCAAATGTCTTAAGCTCCATGACATTGTAAAGTCTCCTTATACAGTACACTGGCCATCTTTCCATATAAATAAATATATTGAAGGGGGGAAAAAAGGAAAAGAGGAGGAAGAAACACAAGGAGGGGGACTTGGCACTCCAGCCCCGTGCTGTCATGTATTCTCACTGACATCATCATTGTAAAATTAGGAACCTGGTTTCATCTTTCCTGCAGATGTGGAAGCTTGAAATTGCATTCCCTGGGCCTGTGCCACATTTCATCAGTGAATTTTCCCCTCGGTGGTGTCCAAAAATGGGGGCTTGGCTGGGCTGCGCATAGTCCTCATAACCCCCACCCTGTGCCTCGGACCCCCACCCTAACCCTCACTACTTGGCGTGCAGACTTTCGTTTACTTCCACAAACATTTTTTTGGAGGCAGAGCTTCTCTGGAGGCAGACACGAGGGTTGACCTCAGTAGGTGGAGCTGTTTTCGTAAGAACAGGTCAGTTTACTGACTAATTCAAATGGCAGCGAGTCAACGCTGGCTAAAAATATAATGAGAGGAAGTTAAGTGCCAACGACCTTCTATTTTTCATTAGCACAACAATGCTCGTCATCCAGCACAAGGTACAGGAGCTCTAAGGTGGAAAGAAACAACTGTTTGTGAAGAGACTGTTGAGTGTAAACAACATGGAGGCTTCCACGGATGAGATGAGCAGCTATGGAGCAAGCCGCTCACTAACTCTTTGTTCTCTGGATCCTTCGGTTGAATATGGACCGGGCTCCTGAAATTGGGCCTTTGGCTTCTAGAGGACACTTTAGCACACGTTTATGCTCCTAGAGGACACTTTAGCACATGTTTAGGTTCCTAGAGGACACTTTAGCACACGTTTTGGCTCCTAGAGGACACTTTAGCACACGTTTTGGCTCCTAGAGGGCACTTTAGCACATGTTTTTGCTCCTAGAGGACACTTTAGCACACGTTTTGTCTCCTAGAGGGCACTTTAGCACATGTTTTGGCTCCTAGAGGACACTTTAGCACACGTTTATGCTCCTAGAGGACACTTTAGCACAAGTTTTGGCTCCTAGAGGACACTTTAGCACATGTTTAGGTTCCTAGAGGACACTTTAGCACATGTTTTGGCTCCTAGAGGGCACTTTAGCACATGTTTTTGCTCCTAGAGGACACTTTAGCACACGTTTTGTCTCCTAGAGGGCACTTTAGCACATGTTTTGGCTCCTAGAGGACACTTTAGCACACGTTTATGCTCCTAGAGGACACTTTAGCACAAGTTTTGGCTCCTAGAGGACACTTTAGCACATGTTTAGGTTCCTAGAGGACACTTTAGCACACGTTTTGGCTCCTAGAGGGCACTTTAGCACACGTTTTGTCTCCTAGAGGGCACTTTAGCACATGTTTTGGCTCCTAGAGGACACTTTAGCACACGTTTTGTCTCCTAGAGGGCACATTAGCACATGTTTTGGCTCCTAGAGGACACTTTAGCACACGTTTTGTCTCCTAGAGGGCACTTTAGCACACGTTTTGTCTCCTAGAGGACACTTTAGCACATGTTTAGGTTCCTAGAGGACCCTTTAGCACACATTTTGTCTCCTAGAGGACACTTTAGCACACGTTTTGGCTCCTAGAGGGCACTTTAGCACATGTTTTGGCTCCTAGAGGACACTTTAACACACGTTTTGGCTCCTAGAGGACACTTTAGCACATGTTTTGGCTCCTAGAGGACACTTTAGCACACGTTTTGGCTCCTAGAGGACACTTTAACACACGTTTATGCTCCTAGAGGACACTTTAGCACACGTTTTGGCTCCTAGAGGACACTTTAGCACACGTTTTGGCTCCTAGAGGACACTTTAGCACACGTTTTGGCTCCTAGAGGACACTTTAAGTAGAAAGAAATAACTGTTTGTGTGGTATCCGGTTATGCAACAACCTTACCAAATCATAAACTGACGTATTAAAATCTTTTTAAAAGGATGTGAGGAGCTTACAAAGAATTTGCTTCTGCGGGGTGCATGTGTGTCCAAAATGGCCGCTATAAAAACTGCCAATATAAGCCTCAAGGTTTAGAACAGTAGTAACGAAAGCCCCGTTCACACATGCATCCTTCAACCTCAAGACCCCATAACATTAAAGGGAAGAAGAAGAAGGAGTGGATAATGAAAGCTAATTCATCCAGACTCCGGGGCTGGTCCGGCTGGCTTTCCATTTGCAAATGACTAAATCAGCTAATGCTACGAAGCAACCGGCACCAGGTCCATGCAGGTTAGTCAAGTCACAGCTAGCTGGCTGAATCTGCCATCAGCTGATTTGTGTTGTTGGCGCATGAAGTGATTTGCAAACACCAAGCCAGCCTTATTCTAAATATGATTGGAATTAATTTAACAGCATTACACCAACATGACACAGGTCAAACATGTTCGGAGTGTGAGTGGGGGCAACAGGATGCTGACTGTAAGTTACAGAGTTACATTTAAAACCTTTAACCGTGACCATGATCTTTCTCCAAGTAGTTTAGTTGCCTAAACTTCACCAAACCAAACCTTAATCATAGCGGATCCCTGATAACTGTATTCACACAGATGTACATGGTCGTGGTAAACTGCGTAGTAGTCACAGCTGCCCTGGGGCGGACTGACGGGAGCGCGGCTGCTAATCAGCGCCAACGGCCCCTCGACCACCTCCTCAACCATACTGCGGTCATACACATTCACACGAGGCAAGGTGGGTGAAGTGTCTCACCCAAGGACACAACAACCATGACAGGGCAGGGCGCCGACCCTACGGACATTGGCCGACTTGCTCTACCAACTGAGCCACAGTCGCCCCGAACCTTAACCCTAGCAGATCACTCATAACTGTACCGATAACCGCCTTCTTTAATGTTTAGGTAGGTTAACTTGTTGGACCCCTCCCTTTAGACAGAAAGTCCGTCTTTGGTTCGACCCCACTGATGTTCGCCGCCGTGAACAGGGTTTTTTTTTTGCCTTGCAGAAGTGTTCATGTAACTAAAACACAGATCTGCCGGACACCCTTGGCACATTCTGCCTCTTGGATTTTGCACTCCCGCCTCAGTTGCTTCACTATCCTCCTCTCTTCTCCTCCTGTGTTTGGCTGAGGCGAACTGAGGCGCTCCAGTTTTCAGTGTTTCCAGCGTGGGGCTGTTTAATCCCCATGCAGAGCCCGCACCTGTGGCTGATAGGATCCTTCTGGAGTACAAAGGCTCTGATTTACAGCCCCGAGGAGCTGCGGGCCCAGCTACAGCTGCAGAACGGCAGGAAAGGGAAGTTGTTCATCACGCAGTGTGCTTTTCACCAGCAACAGTCGCTGTGCTGCTAGTGCAGGCCAGAGCCTCGAACACCACCTCAATGACAGGTGGCAAAATAGGGCTTTTTGTGACTAATGGCAACTTTTAAACACTGAATAATTTCATGGAAACCTACAAAGAGCTTTTTATTTTTAAACTTTTGAGGAGATAATTCTGATTGCATGTTGATTGATTGATTTATTGATTCTTTTAAATGCGTTCAGGGTCATATTTGTAGTTTTCAGGTCAACAACAATAGCTTTACACGCTTTGATCTTTAAAAAACATTATATTTCTCATATCTGTCGGTTTTGCCTGAGCTTCTCCCCCCATTTGAAAAGCCCGGTGTGCTCTGATTGGTCGGCTGGTCTGCTCTGCTGTGATTGGTCAACTGTTTATGCTGCGTACTGGAAAATGTTCAATCAATCAATCAATCAGTACTTTGTTTGTTAGGGACATTAATGAACAACGATACAACATATCACTGTAAAAGTGCCGGATTATAGCAAAGATGCTAATTAGCATCCCTAGTCCCTGCTAAAAAAATACAAATACTACTAAATAAATAAATAAAATACAAATAGAAGAGACACAACACATGACACACTCAGGAGGACACCAGACCCACACAGGATACAACAATGGAATAAGACGTCATGTGCAATATGACACAGACGAGTCAGTGGTCGCACTTTTGATTTGATTTAAGCCACTTTCTTGAGTTGACCTTTATGTTATGCCCCTAGCAACATTAGCTGCGCAACATGCTAACGTTAGCTTTAACAGCTTAACCTCCAAAATAAACACCAAAAAGCATAAAAGTGCGAACTCCCAGTTTACAGTTTGAGTCTGTGTGCAGCAGCGTGACAAACAGGGAAGTCTTCTACGGAGATATTCATTCATTCATTCATTCATCTTCAACCGCTTATCCCGGGGTCGGGGCTGCGGGGGGGCTGGAGCCGATCCCAGCTGACATCGGCCGTGAGGCGGGGTCCACCCTGGACAGTACGCCAGTCTATCACAGGACACATAGAGACCAACAGAGACAGACAACCATTCACACCTACGGGTGATTTTGTAGAGTCATCAATTAAGACAAATTCAGGAAATTCGGGGAAATCTCTGATAGCGAGCGACACGTTCGCGTTCAGAGCTGAGCACAGCCGACACAGATGCTCGACAGGGCGTCTGAATGCTAGGACTTCATTATGTGACGCTTTGGTTTTTATTTAACACGACTGTAAAACATTACGACTACGTTTACGGGTCAGAGAGGACGATAAAGCAGCCTCTTTGATGGCCACACAGCCGGGCTGATGGAATTCGTTATCAGCACAGCTTGGTACACGTTTCCAACATCACATCAATTTGGACATTGAATTTCTACATTCCTTCTGTGAGTCCAGTAGAAATATGGGAATGCTGGAGAATGTGTGGAGATGAATGGTTGCAGAGACACATGGGGCTGGAGAGGGTGAGCCAGCAGTGAAACGCATCGCTTCAGGGTTAGAAAGCAGCACCCTGATGAAGATGCTTCAGAGCCCGAACATGCCCTGATTTGTGTGTTAGCATTAGCAAGCATATGTTAGCATTAGCAAGCATATGTTAGCATTAGCGAGCATTATTATATGTTAGTTTAGTTTTATCTCAAACGCTGGGAGGTTGTGATCTGAGTCCTGCTTAGTGCCTGGACAGATTCATGTCCCGCAGCCAGTTTGTGTATTTATGGATCGGGGAAGTGAAAGAAAATGTGTTTGGATGGACGTTGAATCTATATATGGACTTATATTTCCTCTCCCCCGTTCACAGAGAAGAATCTGTTGACATGTTGAGCTCTTATGCACATGTGAGTTTGGAGCGTCAGTGTGGGACACGCACAGTGGAACTAATGCATTTGGTTAAGCTCTTTCAAATCATTTCCATGCAGTGTGTTGTCAAGACACCAAACATCTCTCATGCAGAAAGGGAAGTGCGCTACATTTAGAGACCCCAATAAATGTCACCGGTGAACCTAAATCATTATTAGAGCTCAAAATTCTCAAGTCCACTCACTTTTTCACATCCAAAGAAAACGATACACACGGTAAGTTTTGCTTTCCTATAAACGTGAGAGAGTGATCAATGAATCTTCACAGTAATGAGCTCAACTGGGACCAAATGCTTAATGGGATCCACCATTAAGTTCTTTCAGCTGAAGTACAGCAATTCAGGGCGCCCTCCCACTGTGCCTCCATCCCGTGCCCCGGGCTTTAGGGTCCTTGTCCCCCCCTCCAGGCCCGTTTGTACTCACACTACCTGGGCCTCGGAGAATGCTTCTTGCTGCCTATACGTCATCACGCCGTAACACGTCACACGCATTGATGACGTCATGGCGATGCGTGGCTTTGTTTCCAGATCTTTCCGTAGACCTTGGAGTTTTTGTGCGTCTTGTCGACTGTTTTTGAATCTTTTCATCGACCAAATCTGCAGTAAACACTCCACCTCCGCATCACACCAACGTGAACCTTTCGCCGCCATTGTTTGAAATGTCCGCGCATGGTCCCTCCTTCTTTTTTCTACGTCCCAACAGGCGCACAGGAAATGACGTCAGAACCGCCGTAGGCCTCGTGCTCGTACACCTGCGCACGCTCGTGCTCGTACACGTGCAAACGTGCTTTACTAAAGCCCACCTCTCCCAGACGGGCTGTGGACCGCAGTTATGCACGGAGCGGTTGCACTCACACTGGTCAAACGCACTAGGCTTTAGCTGAAAAAACGGTTTTGGCCAGTGCGGAAGGACAGTGTGAGTGCGCCCTCAGTCTGTGCCAAAGGTACAACAGCATTGTCTTAGCATATAGTAGGGGAGACTAACACTTTATGGTAAGGGGTAAGTGAATTATCATAATCCGTGCATTCCTTGTCCACCTTTCGACAGCAAAGGTTGTGTAAAACAAATGATTAATTCACAGTAACAGAACTGTTGTCATTACAATCAATGTACATGTAAATGTATTAACATGTAATATCCTTGAAATTAGAGACTAAAACAACTCAAACCACAAAAGAAAGAAAACCAGATCACCCCGTGCCGTACCAAACTGAAGGAGGGAGTGAGAAGGGGACCACCACCAGGGGAAGCCTGCGGCAGCTGCACCGGCTCCTGTCCAATAGGAGTTGTAGTGGGACGGAGAACTAGGCGCTGCAAAAGTAGAGTAAAAGGAAACGCGATGAGGAAGGTGAAGCGACCACACAAGGACCGGAGGCCATGGACGGTGTACATTTGGATAGCCAGGTGGCTGATACCTCACAGAGCGGTGCAGTGCAGCCTCACCAGAGCGCAGGAGGAGGAAGGAAAGCCACTGTGGCTTCAACAGCCCAACAAAGAGAGCTTCATGCCCCCAAGACTGGTCACTGGCTGCAGTGACAGTACAGAGTCCACACTCCCCTCACTGCTTCACCCAAACAACACGGCCAACAACCAGAGCACGGCAAACTGAGTCCTCACCACGTGAGTGCCAGGCAGCAGTGTGTGCACCAGAGAAGACGTGGCAGATCCATCCATCCACCTTCAACCGCTTGTCCCTATCGGGGTCATGGGGACAATCCCAGCTGACATCGGGCGTGAGGCAGGGTCCACCCTGGACAGGACGCCAGTCTATCGCAGGGCACATAGACAAATTCTTGCAAAAATCCACTGCGCCCGTATCATCCTGTCCACTCCGCACAGAGCTGACTCTCGCATGTTACAACATCACATACACACGCCTCAAGCTAGCATACGCTCAATGACGTTAGCAGTTTCTAGCTACGAGTCAGTTAGCCAGCCTAGCTCCATGTAGCGTGTACTCCATGCAATTTATCGATGAGAGAAGACACAGGCGCATTCACAGGAATCTGGTGCACGTGCACTGACGAGCACTCGATGGGAGAGAGAGGAGGAGCTCGGTGGTAGAGGGGGAGGGGCGTGAGAGTTATGAACATTCAAAATTGGATTGAACGCCATCTGCCAGACTGCAGCTTTAACTAAAACCTGCTTTTTCCTCTCTGTTACAAAGTTTAAGAGCAACAAAACGAGCCGATCGGGTTAAAACAGGAAATTAGACGATCGATTAAAATGCGTGGTTGGATCTTGTTGAAAGCAGACGAGAAGCACACATGTGATTTTGGTTTCATAAACCCTGTCAAGGATGAGCAGTTGAGCATCATCCGCCCCTTTACCTGCCTGAGTAGCAAACAGGAGGGGGTCTAGTTTGTCTTCAACCAACCGCATCTTTTAAAAATTCCTCTCAAAATGTTTCATCACCAGTGGCGTAAAAGCAGCAGGTCTGAACTGATTCAAGTCCCTTGGAATTTTTATTTTTTAGAATAAGGATAATGGTGGAAGTCTTCCACGGGGAGGCTAATTTGCAACCATCCACACACACTGAGCTGGTCGGCACAGTGTCGGAGAGCGCGCCCGCAGATGGCGCCTGGGCCAGCAGCCTCCCTAAACCCTCCTGTTCTCCTCAGGGTCAATTTGACCCCATTTAATGTTTAACATCTCTAAATAATGTCATTTTTTGTGTTTTTTTGCTTTATATTTATGACTTTTCCTCATTTTATGGGGACGACTCATAAAAAACCTAAAATTATCATGATTATATATATTTTTTTATTGTTCTTATCGTACATGTACTTGTGGCATCGGTGTTCCTTTGGGTCAGTTTGATCATCTGGATGATTTAATCATTATTATTATTGTTTATTTTACAATTCAAATATTATATGAGGTCAAATTCATGCTGCTGTCCTTGATAACGGACGTTACTTTCATTCCAGATGTTACAAATAACACAAAATAGCATTAAAATAACAGACTTACTTTAAAACACACACACAGAAATCCCTCCATGCAGTTTAACATCAGTGATATTTTTCATTCTGTTAAATAAAAACATAAAGTACCCGACTTCACTTGAGTAACACATTGATTAGGATCATTTTCCAGATGTTTAACGGTCAAATTGACCCCAAGAATAAATGGTGTTAGTGAAATTTGAGGGCAACAGGAGGGTTAAATTACTTTCTTTTAAAATAAGACTGTGACATATCCTTGAGGTATCAACACATCCTTTTGGGGTACAAGAGAATCATTCAGGCTGGAAAACATTGTGCATGAGGTCAGGGCATGGTAGTAGCAGATCATCCTCATCCACTCCACTGATGCTGGACTCACATGTATTCATCAGGTCTCGGGGGCAGCAGCTCCAGCAGGGGACCCCAGACTTCCCTTTCCCGGGCCACATTAACCAGCTCTAACTGGGGGATCCTGAGGCGTTCCCAGGCCAGTGTGGAGATCTAATCTCTCCACCTGGTCCTGGGTCTTCCCCGAGGCCTCCTCCCAGCTGGACGTGCCTGGAACACCTCCCTAGGGAGGCGCCCAGGGTTCATCCTTACCAGATGATCCTGAACCACCTCAACTGGCTCCTTTCAACGCAAAGGAGCAGCGGCTCTACTCCGAGTTCCTCACGGATGCTGAACTTCTCCCCCTCTCTCTAAGGGAGACTCCAGACCCCCTATAGATTTAATTCCCTGCCAGGCTGCTCTGATGTTAGTGGTAAATTGCATTTCTGTTTTGTTCCTATAGTTCGTTCTGGCCTTGACTATCCGGCTGTTCGGTCTGACGTAAAACTGGTGGTGAAGGTCCTCCAGCAGCAGCAGCAGCAGCAGCAGCAGCAGCAGCAGCAGCAGCAGCAGCAGCTGTGTTCGGTCAGCTCAGGGTTGTTGACTTGATGAACCCGCGTTCATGTGCTCAGAGAGACGAGTTGGAGCTGCGATCTGGGGGACGCAACGCATCAACTGGAGGTCGCACAGTTGACGGCAAATGCATAGACACTTTTGCAAGTTAGCGTCTAAATCTGATACAATGTTTTATTTGATTATTTACTGTGAATCGATTTTTTTGACCCTTATACGCTTGAATCTGTGCACAGCCATCTCCTTTTACAGTAAAGGAGTGTTATTACACCTCTCTAGTGACGACATTTGCTC
The DNA here is from genome assembly GCF_963691815.1 of Echiichthys vipera. Classification (NCBI taxonomy): domain Eukaryota; kingdom Metazoa; phylum Chordata; class Actinopteri; order Perciformes; family Trachinidae; genus Echiichthys; species Echiichthys vipera. The sequence continues at coordinate 1,878,120 of NC_139837.1, read as the reverse complement.
AAATACAAGCGACTATGGTCAGTGTCAGACGTGTTAGAGGACAGAAACAGAGGAGAAACACTTTTCTGAGCGGAGGGGAAGCTTTAAAAAGCCTGGTTCAATGTGAAGAAACAACATCAGAGGGAAACACAATTAACATACTTGCTGTTTTGAGTTCCAGGTGAACTCATGGAAGACATTACTGTATGCTAGCTGTGCGGTGATGTCAGGCTTCGGAGCAGCCGGCTGTGGGTCCAGAAGACTGATGTTCCCTCCAGAGTACACGTCAATCACGCTCTCCGTGCAGCCTCCCGTCCCTGCCAACAGTGGAAAGTGAAAAAAAAGTTTGTCATTTTGACAATAAAGCAACTGGAAATACAATGTTGTTTCCCAACCACCCAAGGTGCTCACACAGAAATACACAAAAACACACAAAAATACACAAAAATAAACAAAAATACACAGAAACACACAAAAATACACAGAAACACTCACAACAATACACAGAAATACACAAAAATACAGAGAAATACACAAAATGCAACATAGGCACACAGAATAAATGAAATAAATATAAATAAATGGATAAAACTATGACTTTGTTGATAGAATAAATAATGTGTAACTATTTAGAGCAGCAGTATAAATAGGTAAATACAACAATTATGTATAAATATAATAATAATAAGAAGAATTCCTTTATTTGTCCCGCAATGGGGAAATTCAATTTTCAAAAGGGGAGCCCGTGGCGACCGTGGCGAGATCTCTTCCTCCTCCTCCTCCTCTCCCTCTCTTCTTGCATGTTCCAGTGTATCGTCCACACACATGCACAGACAGGACCTATATACATGCAATTAATGCAGAGATGTCAGAGCGAAGGGGCTGCCAGTGACTGGCGCCCCGAGCAGTTGGGGGTTCGGTACCTTGCTCAACAGCAGTGGTAATTAGACTTAGGGCCTGTCCCAATTCAAACCCTAGCCCTTGATTTGACTCCTTTCCCTAGATTTTGCGCATTCCTACGAGGGGGTAGGCTGTCCCAATACTGTAGGGACAAGGGGAAGTGCCTATCCTCCCGTAAAAATGCCCCCTCGCCACAAAGTCAGCTCTGGACCAGGCTTAGGCAAAGGCCCAATTTCAGGAGCCCGGTCCATATCCAACAGAAGGATCCAGAGAACAAAGAGTTAGTGAGCGGCTTGCTCCATAGCTGCTCATCTCATCCGTGGAAGCCTCCATGTTGTTCACACTCAACAGTCTCTTCTGTTTCACGTCAATCCACCAAAGAAACCAACGCTGATTGGTTCGGTCGCTGCTCAAACGTCACCAGACTGATCTGAGAGTGAAACAAACAGAGCTCAGGGATCAGGATGGACTCAGGAGGCTAGTGGACGTATATTCAATCAGCTTTACATACTAATATTCATTCCTTCATCATCTTAATCTACAGTATTCCCGTTTGTTATAGTAATGAAGATCCCCGCCTCGGAGGTCCTGGTGGTAATGCAGACAGTTTGGATCCATAGTGGCTCTCTGCAGACTCTGAATCAGTGACATAAGGACAAAGGAGGCCATGCTGTTACCTCAGGCCTTGAACCTTGGCACAGCAGTCTCAGGCACAGCTGTCTTGGACCCGGCTCTCTTGTTTGCGTACCCATTCGCACATGCACGCTTTGGAGTTTTATTTGCAGATCCCTGAGCATCACAGCTATGTTCCCTGAGCCAGACCACCTGCAACAATTAAAAATGCCTCTGCAGCTTGCTGGCTCAGCGGGGCTCTGCTCAACACTGCATTATATTATAAAGAAAAGTTGTTTTGCAAATGGCTGTTAAGGGGGATCTGGTTTCAACCCCCCGGCTGCTCAGCCTGACACTTCCCCCCACAGTGTTCCCACTCTGATCAAGTGGAGTGAACCATGGAGTCAAATGCAGCTACAGCAGCAGTAAACTGACTAAACGCTGTCTCCAGAGAAGTTTTTCATCAAACATTACTTCACTTTGATGGTTCCAGGTTAATCGCCGTGCCGTCGGTTCGGTCCAGAGTCAGAAATCACTCAGGGGAAATACTGACATTTGATAAAACTCCATGAAATTTAAGATGAAGTCGGAACATTTGTCATTGCATCAATTTGAATTGCTATGAATTGCCTTTAGTTGTGTATTTCTGCATGAATGTGATGTTGTATTAGTCTTGCATCACCACTACTTCTATCTCCACCAGCCTGTTCTCATTCCCACGGCATCGAATACAGAACTTTCAACTGTGAACCCGCCCGTGGTGATATTAGAGCACCAAACTCCGTGTCTGCGTGGGTTTTCTCCGGGTTCTCCGGTTTCCTCCCACAGTCCAAAGACGTGCAGGTGTTCGGTTCATTGATGACTCTAATAGCGTGATCACACTGTCCTTTTGGCCGCGGCCAAAACCGTTTTTTCAGCTAAAGCCTAGTACCTTTAAGCCATGTGAGTGCACCCGCTCCGCGCATAACTGCGGCCAGCGGACCGTCCACGGCCCGCTTGAAAGAGGTTGGCTTTAGCGGAGCCGTTTGCACATGTACGAGCACGAGCGTGCGCACGTGTACGAGCACGAGCCCTACGGCAGCCTGTTCAGACATGTAAATAGAAGGACGGACCATGCGCGGACATTTCAAGCAATGGCGGTGAAATGTTCACGTTGGTGTGATGCGGAGGTGGAGTGTTTACTGCAGATTTGGTCGATGAAAAGATTCAAAAACAGTCGACAAGACGCACAAAAACTCAGAGGTCTACGGAAAGATCTGGAAACAAAGCCACGCATCGCCATGACGTCATCAATGCGTGTGACGTGTTACGGCGTGATGGCGTATGGACAGCAAGAAGCATTGGCCGAGGCCCAGGCAGTGTGAGTACAAACGGGGCTGGGGCGCGGGGGGGAGAGGGAGGGGGGACAAGTACCCTAAAGTCCGGGTCGTGGTCCGGGAGGATAGTGTGAGCAGACCCTAAATCACCCGTAGGTGTGAATGGTTGTCTGTCTCTGTTCGTCTCTATGTGTCCTGTGATAGACTGGCGTCCTGTCCAGGGTGGACTCCGCCTCACGCCCGATGTCAGCTGGGATCGGCTCCAGCCCCCCGTGACCCCGACAGGGACAAGAGGTTGAAGATGGATGAATGAATGAAAAAAATGTATATATTGGGTCACATGATGGTGACAGGGTGGGTTTGGGTGGAATACGTTTGGGTGTTGGGTCGGGCACCAGATCCATCAAAGGCTGTAATCAATGAGAATGTGTCTTTCAGTAATCCGGCTGTTCAGTCTGACCTAACACCCTTTCAAAATAAGACTTCTGGGTCCAAACGCTCCGTTGAAACAAGACAACTGCAGAACATATGAAGGATTACGATCACCTCTTTCGTCAGTTACACAACTTTTTCATATATCAAAGAGGTAAAATGACTGAAAAACTCAGATCTGTTCAAACAGCGGGGAACATGGCACTGTGGCGTTGGAGAAATACCAGGCTCGGACCCGGAAATCATATTTTGAAAGGGTGTTACGTCACAACTTAACAGCCGTATAGGGTTCTAACAGTGCCAATCCACCGGTACACTGCTAAAGGTCATGTTATATGGGTTTGAATGGTATTATATATATTTTAAGTGGAACATTTGAGGTAAAAAGGGTCGGACTGGTGATGATAGTTGCATAGCCTACTGGGAAACTTGATGTATAATCACATTTCATTAGGAAGGATCCAGTTGTATCCATCTATCTGTCTCCGGCCGTCTTCACAAAGCTTCCCATCTCTCTCTAAACCCATAGATACCAATATGATCCCTTTATGAATCAATTGGTTTATGAACTACATGCCTTATATAACATCGTATCAAATATTTTTGAGAGAGGCCTCTGTCATCCGAGCCTACCCCCATCTGCCTCAACTTAGGACAATTTCTCTAATTGTGCTAAATTGAGCTGCTGTCAGTGATTAAAGCTATTCGGAGGAGGAACGAATCTCTATGCCCATGTCAATTATTAGCTCATTGATTACACTAATGCAGGAAATTGCCCTTTGGAATCCAATGTTAGCTTAGACACCTGGCTCACACAGTAGAGCACAGGAGCTGGAGCGCGGGAGAAGGAGACGGCGCTCATCTGTGAAATGAAATGTGACAGTAACAGCGTGCGGCGCTCAGTCACTCAGCTCTACACTCAGACACGCGATACTGCTGCGAGACGACCACAGCTCATCATGTGGACCAAGTTGTCCCTCAGTCCGTCGCTGTGGAACCGTTGAGAGGTTAACCATCGGCGCGTCCAAACGACAAAATACAACAGTTTCACATTAATTCTTTATTTTCATTGCTTTCATTAATGTCCTCAAAGCAGTTTCAGTCCAAAGCAACTGGACTCGGTTATTTGTCAGGAAGACGTTTCACCTCTGATCCAAGAGTCTTCATCAGTTCATGTACGCATCTGACCAGGACCAGGACCAGCACCAGGACCAGGACCAGGCTGGGACTGGACCAGGACCAGGACCAGGACCAGGCTGAGACTGGTCCAACTAACTGGTGTGGAGATCCAGGTATTTAACCTCTCACAAGGTCGATGATGTCACTAGAACCCTTTGTGCTACAAGTGCCAACGACCGTCGTTAGAGTGACAGTCGTTGGCGGGCAGTTGGTCTGGACTTCGTTAGTCCTGGTCCAGTCCCAGCCTGGTCCTGATCCTAGTCCTGGTCCTGGTTCAGTCATTGGTGGAAGTAGGTCTGGACTTGGTTAGTGCTCTACTGAGTCTAAACGACAGTCGTTGGAGTCACAGGAGGACGTTTGTGAACAGTTGTTCTTTGAGGTTGGATTGTTGAATGAAGGGATGAAAGGGCAGCATTGTAAATTGGAGATAAGTGGAGTCTCAGACCTCCTCCTCTGTTTAGCGATGGTTCCTCTACTTTTACCTAGATGCTTCTTTTACTTCTCTTTCAAACCATCTGTCCGTCAAACCGACCTGTGGAATTCTCCGTCCACACTCTGGGACGTCTTGAGTGTCTCATGGACCACCGCCGTCTACAACGCTGCCGCCATTTTGCCTCCTCAACAGACGCAGGATGGTTATCTCTCCATCGTCTCCATCTTTGTTTGTTTTTTTTAAAAAACTTTGTAGCAGTAACTTTTGAATCTGCCCTCTAGAAGCCTGACGGACGTCCTGAAATACTGAAAGAGACGTTTGAGTGGTCGTCACTTTGTCTCGTCCGTCAAGCGAGGAATTCTCCGTCCACACTCTGGACGCCGTCTACAATGCTTCCGCCATTTTGACTCAGGATGCTTCTCTCCTCCATCGTCTCCATCTTTGTTGTCGCCAAACTTTATTGGAGGAACTTTTAAATCTGAGCGACGCCCACTAGAGGATGTTTTGCTCAATGTCCATTCCAACGTAGAGGTCGCATGAAAGCACGAGGGTAGGGACGTTTCTATTTACGCACAATACGGGAGCAAAAATGAGCCTTAATGCACCTTTAAAAGAATCTCTTTCAGCACCATGGTTAGAGAGCGGAGGTATAATTACCATTAGTAGTAATTTGTTTACGTGACAAAGTGTAGCTTGCGAGTGGTGACTGGGTCTGGGACCGTTGTGTACTTTAAACCTGTAAACTCAACCTGACTCACCTCAGCTGCTGCTGATACCAACTCCCGTACATGATACCGCAGACCCCCAAACTCACCATCCACGCTGATCTGCAGCGCACACACCTGAGACGACCGCAGAGACCGCTTGGGTTCCCTTCGACCTCGGAGCAGCAGCTGAATCTCATCCATGTGCTCTGACACATGGTGAACAATGAATAACCCGTTGCTCAAGAGCCGCCTTCTGTCCAAGAAACAGTAGTAAAGGGTGTGACAGACATTCCTCCAAAAAAAAGATTTGCCGGACAGTGAGAAATATCTCCATGTTTCTCTTTTCCCAGCAGAAAAGAAAATATGAATCATGTGTTCGGCCTCTGAGTTTCCCCATGTCAAAATTTCACTAACTTAAAAAAAAGTTATGGCCTGCAACACATTTTATGTAAGAGCACGATAAAATATGACGGAGGCCAGGGAGATCAGCGATGCAGTCAATGTGTGTGTGGTGAAAGGGAGGCGTAGAGAAACTGTCCGTGACATGGAAGCAACATGATATGTGAGTGCATCTACGATGGGGTTTGTTGGGCGGGTCCGTGAGGGCACAGGGCGCCACAGAGCCGTTATTACATTGGGGCAGTTTCCACCCTCCGACTGTGCACAGTCGGCTGGAAATCTGTCTGAATGGGAGATTGGTCAGATGTTAACCCGACTCCTCCAGATGGACTGGTTCTCATGGTCTCAGCAGATCCATCTGAACTCTGGTTTAAAGATCTTTTATGAAGGGGTGAAAATCCTGGTTTCTGATTGGATAAACCATCTGTCTGTCACCAACACACGGGCCAAACCAACCAATCAGATGAATCAGATGAAGCGTGTGACGTGCTAACAGCGTGGAGGCAAAGCTCAGAAAGGAAACAACATGTGGGTAAAGGAGATTTTCCCTTTGTGTTTAACGTGAATTTACGGATCAAAGGCCCAATTTCAGGAGCCCGGTCCATATTCAACAGAAGGATCCAGAGAACAAAGAGTTAGTGAGCGGCTCGCTCCATAGCTGCTCATCTCATCCGTGGAAGCCTCCATGTTGTTTACACTCAACAGTCTCTTCTGTTTCACTTCAATCCACCAAAGAAACCAGGAGCCTAAACGTGTGCTAAAGTGTCCTCTAGGAGCCAAAACATGTGCTAAAATGTCCTCTAGGAGTCAAAACATGTGCGAAAGTCTCCTCTAGGAGTCAAAACATGTGCTAAAGTGTCCTCTAGGAGCATAAACATGTGTTAAAGTGTCCTCTAGGAGCATAAACATGTGCTAAAGTGTCTCTAGGAGCATAAACATGTGCTAAAATGTCCTCTAGGAGCATAAACATGTGCTAAAGTGCCCTCTAGGAGCCAAAACATGTGCTAAAGTGTCCTCTAGGAGCCAAAACATGTGCTAAAGTGTCCTCTAGGAGCTAAAACATGTGCTAAAGTGTCCTCTAGGAGCCGAAACGTGTGCTAAAGTGCCCTCTAGGAGCCCAATTTCAGGAGCCCAGTCCATATTCAACAGAAGGATCCAGAGAACAAAGAGTTAGTGAGCAGCTTGCTCCATAGCTGCTCGTCTCATCCGTGGAAGCCTCCATGTTGTTTACACTCAACAGTCTCTTCTGTTTCACTTCAATCCACCAAAGAAACCAACACTGATCGGTTCGGTCGCTGCTCAAACGTCACCAAACTGATCTGAGAGTGAAACACAACAGAGCTCAGAGATCAGGATGGGCTCATGAGGGTAGTCCGATGTACCCAGAGCAAATTAACCATGAGCTCAGCAGATTGGTCCGGTCTCCAGAACGGCCAGACCCCGTTCAATGCCGACACACCGCTGTGGAGATAGGTCTGGCTGTGCTAGACTACCAATTTGTTGGTAAAGTGGAAAACTTTGGGCTGCATTAAAGGTCACCAAAATCATTGGGAATCATAAAAAGAAAATACTGCACGTAACTGTCAGCAGCTGTCAAATATATGGTCCTGAACCAGTGTTTGATACGGATTCTTGAGTCCAAACTGTACGAGAGAGAACAACGTAAAATAGTTTTACAGCAATAAAATCTGTTTCTCCACCAGCAGCAGTTAGGCCGCCTCGACCTGGAGCCAAAGGCAGATGCATTAAGTGTGTGTGTGTGTGTGTGTGTGTACTAGCGCACCTGCACATCGCCCTAAATTTGTCCAAATCAAAAGCAGCTCCAACCACAAATAGTTCCACTGTGAGTCAGCAGCGTGTTGGTTTCTACGAACAACCACCCTCTGTGGTTTCATACGCTCGTAAAATTACACATTCCTTTATATTCCACTGGCTCCGACCCAGAGGCAAGTGCTAAAACGCATCGGGTATATTGTCACAAGGTGAGGGGCATTACACTTTACGGAGGAAAACAAACACAACGATCGGTAGGAAGGAGAGAGGCAGATGGAGACGGAGAGGGAGAGAGAGGGAACAGAGCGATGGAGCTCTGGCGTCACTCTGTTGTGTTCGGCTCTAATCACGTCCTGCTGTTCGAGCTCTCCTCAAACTAACAAGGACCCAGGACAACAAATAAGATTAGATGAGATCAAACTTAATTAACGCCCGCGGCCACGCTGAGTCACCGCAACAGCAAACACTTTTATGACAGAAGAGAAAAAGGGCTTAATTCAAATCCAAGGCCCATTCAAAGAGGATTACCATTACAGAGGACTGAAGTATTCACCGCGCTCCCCGTTGATTGAACTCATCGCTCCGGACGGCGTTTGAACCGTCGGGAAATTGCACGATAAGGTCCGTGATAGAAATGGACGCTCCACGGGTCGAAGCCAAAGCGTTCCCAGGGTGCACGTGACAGTGGGAGGGAGAGGTACGGTGGGAAAGACCTCATGCAGGAGTGAAACACGATCCTCCTTCTCAAAGTCGTAATTCAGTCAGAGCTCGACACGCAGACGTGAAACGTACATCGGTAGGATTCAATGTGACTTCTTGAAGACTTCATTGTCTCTGGGGAAACTCGTGGAAAAGACGCTGCATGAGAATTCTTCATGTTGCACACACACACACAGGCCTGAAATACACACACATGCACAAACAGGACCTATATACATACAACTAATGGAGAGATGTCAGAGCGAGGGGGCTGCCAGTGGGGCTCCATCTGCTGCAGAAGCTGAATTCTTTTAATGTTTCCAGGAGCATTTTATGCAACTTCTATCATTCTTTTGTTGTTGATGTTTCTTTTATTTGTTGGTTTCATGCCGTGAAGGAGAAGAAGTGTCTCAGCAGCATCAGTAAAGAGTCAGACAGACTCACAGACTCACAGACTCACAGACTCAAAAAGGGGTCATCCAGAAAACCAGGAAGGTCCTGAGTCATCCCGACCACGTCAGGAGTTCTGTTTGATGGCGTCAGGGCGGCGTCACCTCGCACCCCCGAGGAAGACAAACAGATCTGCAAATCCATTTATTCCTTCAGCCATCAGGGGGCCTCATGTCTAAAGCTCGCTGCGTACAAACCCTTGCGTAGACGGGCAGAAATGTGCGGTGAAATGTGCGGTGGCAAACGTTTGCGGAGAAGCGTGCGTGTTCCTACGCTGCAACTGTCACCAAAGCAAAGTGTTTCTGACTCTGGAATCAGCGACCCTCGATGGAAACACCATGAAATGCAGCTGAGTCAGCAGAAAACACACACACTTTACCTCTAAAATAAATGTATTTCCCTGTTTAAAGCCTGGCTGCAGCTGTGGAGAGGCTGCACTGATACAGGACTTTACTGTCGGCATCAGTTGAGATGCAGTTAGAGTTAAAGATCAGGTCTAAATGTTTTAATTCATGTTTAACTGAAGTTTAGAGCCGCAGACGTCGACAGGTGTGTCCGTTTGGACGACGACGTGAAAGTTATGTCCAATAATTATGAACTGAAAAGGTAAATTTGGTTAGAGACGATCATTTCTTTAATTTGTTTCCACTCGCTCGGTTTATAGTTAGTTCAAAATGTTGCTACTGAACCTCCCAAACAACAACAGCAGCTTTTTGTGGAGCTCAACCTCAGTCAGTCAATGTAACGTCCTCATTAAGACGGCGTCCATATTCATGTTCACCGCAAAGTTTTAGAAATCCAAAAAGTTCCGCGCAGCACATTCATGGTTCTGTGCGAACCCGATGTTTTGGGAAGGAGTCTACGCACAGGTTTAGAAATGGCACTGTCCATCTCAACCTGTGACACTGCCCGTGTCAACCTGTGGCACTGTCCATCTCAACCTGTGACACTGCCCGTGTCAACCTGTGGCACTGTCCATCTCAACCTGTGACACTGCCCGTCTCAACCTGTGGCTCTGCCCGTGTGGAGGCTGTGGCACTGCCCGTCTCAACCTGTGGCACTGTCCGTCTCAACCTGTGGCACTGCCCGTGTCAACCTGTTGCACTGCCCGTCTCAACCTGTGGCACTGCCCGTCTCAACCTGTGGCACTGCCCGTGTCAACCTGTTGCACTGCCCGTCTCAACCTGTGGCACTGCCCGTCTCAACCTGTGGCACTGCCCGTCTCAACCTGTGGCACTGCCCGTCTCAAGCTGTGGCACTGCCCGTGTCAACCTGTGGCACTGCCCGTCTCAACCTGTGGCACTGCCCGTGTGGAGGCTGTGTGTGTGTTTGTCGTCTCTGTGTTTCCTGTGACTGAAATATAATAAACTGTTACACACGTATGAACAAAGTCCTGCCAAATGTGTCGCACTGAAGCAGCCGGGAACACTGAGCTGGGATCATGGGTTCCTTCATCACTCTCTGCCTCTCGTCTATGGATTCCTGTGACGGAGACGACGCTCTGCCTGAGTCAGGATCAGCTCTCACCATCAGTCAGCAGGTGAGAGAGGAGCAGAGCTCTCCAGCAGGGGGCAGGTTCTGTTCACTGTAACGTGGTTTTCCTGCACAGCGTCACACTCTCCCCCTGCACGGCGTCACCGTCTCCCCTGCACAGCCTCCACACACTGGTGCCGACTCCACCCGGACTGTCATCCATGTTTCTCTGCTGCAGAGTGATGTTTGTTTTAATGCTTTATTCTCATTATTTCTCTGTTTTGTTTTCATGCAAAAGTGAAATTAACTCTGATGCAATTCAAGTTCCCTTTGCTGCAGCAGAACACAACAACAACGACACACCCCGGGACTTTGCTCTTCTTCTTCTTCTGATTGCTGTTATTATTAGAACTCATCATCGTCATTTCATCACATGTGAAATCTGCTGGACAGGTTTCCATGGTGATGAGCCGGACTGTGCTGCAGCTCAGGAGCTCGTCGTTAACGTCAGATTAGACTCAACAGACTGATTTTAAACTTGTTTTATAATTTAAAAAACACTTCAAAAGAAGTTCCTATGAGGACGAGACGAGTTAAATACTCTACCTTTGCTCCGCAGGGATCTATACGTCATCTTCAGAGTGTAAATAAAGAGCGTCTCTGTGCAGACGTCACACTCTAGGTCTCAAACAGCAGCAGACTCATAGGGCGCACTCCCACTGTGCCTCCGTCCCGTGCCCCGTGCTTTAGGGTCCTTGTCCCCCCCTCCAGGCCCGTTTGTACTCACACTACCTGGGAGAATGCTTCTTGCTGCCTATACGTCATCACGCCGTAACACGTCACACGCATTGATGACGTCATGGCGATGCGTGGCTTTGTTTCCAGATCTTTGCGTAGACCTCTGAGTTTTTGTGCGTCTTGTCGACTGTTTTTGAATCTTTTCATCGACCAAATCTGCAGTAAACACTCCACCTCCGCATCACACCAACGTGAACCTTTCACCGCCATTGTTTGAAATGTCCGCGCATGGCCCCTCCTTCTTTTTTCTACGTCCCAACAGGCGCACAGGAAATGACCTCAGAACCGCCGTAGGCCTCGTGCTTGTACCCGTGTGCACGCTCGTGCTCGTACATGTGCAAACGTGCTTTACTAAAGCCCACCTCTCCCAAACGGGCCGTGGACGGCAAGCGTGCCGCTCCTAGACGCGGTACGGTTGCACTCACACTGGTCAAAGGAACCAGACTTTAGCCGTGACACGTGCTGGGGCACGGGACGGAGGCACAGTGGGAGTGCACCCTAAGTTGCATCTGCAGCAGGAGAGTTCAGCACGTGCACAACAAATAAAGGGCTCATCTTAAACAAGAAACACCATCGGAGCTGCAACTGAAGCTGAGAGGTCGCGTGTACAGGGAGCCCCGACCAATGACTGACAGGATATAGGGGAGAGCGGGGTCAGTTGGGACAGGGGGACAGTACATACTGATACCTGGGCTGAGCGGATCAGCGGATACCGACCCGATACGACTGATAACTGATACTGTAAAATGATGATTTACTCACTTTACACAGGCTCGCAGTCAGTTTGGAGTCATTTATGGAAATGTATGGATTTTACAAACGTTTACTTTCCCCCCGAACAAAAGTGTGAACGAGTTCCTTTGTAAACATCAGGTGTTCGTATGTACGCCTCGTTTTTTTACTATTTAAATGTCGTGTTGTTGTAACGAGGTGAGCGAGGCGCTCGAACCGACCCCGAGGCAAAGTTTGGTGAAAACACACAAAGAAAACTTCCATAAAGATAAAGTGTGAGCAGAAGCAGCTGGTTCTGTTCTGTAGTCTGTGAGTTATGGAAGTTACATGTCCCCGTTATACACGTGTGTGTGTGTGTGTGTGTGTGTGTGTGTGTGTGTGTGTGTGTGTGTGTGTGTGTGTGTGTGTGTGTGTGTGTGTGCGTAAAGACCTGAAGCCGATCTATTCGACATGTTTGAGTATTTTTATAATGAACTCTGCTCCGGGTAAAAGGTTCACACCTATTTGTATTTATTTGTTCCTTTCATGAAAATGCCTGTTCATTACACAACAAGAGGGTTCCTGGTTCGAATCCCGGGTGGGGCCCTTCTGTGTGGAGTGTGCATGTTGTCCCCGTGTCTGCGTGGGTTTTCTCCGGGTTCTCCGGTTTCCTCCCACGGTCCAAAGACGTGCAGGTGTTCGGTTCATTGATGACTCTAAATCACCCGTAGGTGTGAATGGTTGTCTGTCTCTGTTCGTCTCTATGTGTCCTGTGATAGACTGCCGTCCTGTCCAGGGTGGACCCCGCCTCACGCCCGATGTCAGCTGGGATCGGCTCCAGCCCCCCACGACCCCGACAGGGACAAGAGGCTGAAGATGAATGAATGAATGTTGCTGTCATGAAAATGCCCGTTCATTACGTTGTAAACACAATTACACACATTTAAACTGGGGGCGGCAGTAGCTCAGTCCATAGGTGACTTGGTTGGGAACCGGAGGGTCGCTGGTTTGAGTCCCTGTGTGGACCATGAATGGAGCGTGGACTGGTGGCTGGAGAGGTGCCAGTTCATTTCCTGGGCACTGCTGAGGTGCTGTTGAGCAAGGCGCCGAACCCCCAACTGCTCGGGGCGCTTGTAACTGGCAGCCCCCTCGCTCTGACACCTCTCCATTAAGTGTGTGTGTATGTGTGTGTGTGTGTGTGTGTGTGTGTGTGTGTGTGTGTGTGTGTGTGTGTGTGTGTGTGTGTGTGTGTGTGTGTGTGTGTGTGTGTGTGTGTGTGTGTGTGTGTGTGTGTGTAACATGATTAATAATAAGAGTGAAAATTGAATTTCCCCATTGTGGGACAATTGGAACAGTTGTTACATCTGTCTGCCCCCCTCACTGTGCACACCGCGCGGAGCCTCCCGGTCTGTTTACTCGTCCTGTTTAACGTTTTACTGCTGACTTTACTTTTTTACTATTCAATTTTTCCCTGTTTGCTTTTATTGTTTACACGTTTATTATTAAATTTGGGTTTTTAAGTGTCAGTTTCAGTATTTACTCACCTTCTTTGCTTCACCTGTGAATTCACAGTTTCTGCTACTGTGTAAGTTTACTCCTCTACTGTATCTGACAGTTAGGGCGCTCCCTCTGTGCCTCCGTACCGTGCCGAAACCAGTTCACGCTAAAGTCTGGTTCCTTTGACCAGTGTGAGTGCAACCGTCCCGCGTCTAGGAGCGGCACGCTTGCCGTCCACGGCCCGTTTGGGAGAGGTGGGCTTTAGTAAAGCACGTTTGCACGTGTACGAGCACGAGCGTGCGCACGTGTACGAGCACGAGGCCTACGGCGGCTCTGAGGTCATTTCCTGTGCGCCTGTTGGGACGTAGAAAAAAGAAGGAGGGACCATGCGCGGACATTTCAAACAATGGCGGTGAAAGGTTCACGTTGGTGTGATGCGGAGGTGGAGTGTTTACTGCAGATTTGGTCGATGAAAAGATTCAAAAACAGTCGACAAGACGCACAAAAACTCCGAGGTCTACGGAAAGATCTGGAAACAAAGCCACGCATCGCCATGACGTCATCAATGCGTGTGACGTGTTACGGCGTGATGACGTATAGGCAGCAAGAAGCATTCTCCGAGGCCCAGGTAGTGTGAGTACAAACGGGCCTGGAGGGGGGGACAAGGACCCTAAAGCACGGGCCACGGGACGGAGGCACAGTGGGAGGGCGCCTTCAGTGATAAAAAAGCTCCTTGAACGTTGTAAAATAAGCGTCTTAATTGTTTTCACCTGTGACTGAGTTCAGTTACGTTCACTGCCGTCGGAGTTGATCACAACAACATCGGATTTGAACGTGCGGACAGATTTCCCAGCAGAAATCATTAGTGAAACCAAATAAACACACATTAAAGAAAAGGAGGAGAACATATGAGAGTCACAGGCTGGAACAGTGTGTGTGTGTGTGTGTGTGAGAGTGTGTGTGTGTGTGTGTGTGTGAGAGAGTGTGTGTGTGTGTGTGTGTGTGTGTGTGGGGGGGGGGAGT